>NW_009194740.1:0-55815 GCF_000690835.1 Fulmarus glacialis | reverse complement strand
CAAACTTTCCATGTCTCATCCCAGGAAATTAGTAAATAAAATCATCTGATCAGTAAAGTTTTCGGTAAGGAAAGCTTTTAAAGAGACACTATTGAGTGTTTCTGTATGGAAAATGAGAAAGGGTGAGTGCCTCACCATTGGCTTTATTACCACTGCCGTTTCAGCTCTGTCACAGTGAAAATAAAAGCAGGCTTTCGACACTGGATCCTCATTTACAGAGCAATAAAATTTCAGGGAAAAGTAGCAATGCTTCATAAGTACATACAAAGCAAATACCTTTCTTAGGATATGTCCAGCAATCGGAGATTATTTGAAAGGTGGTGAGCAGAAGTGCAGGATGGTTACTTTCTAACTGGTAAAACAAAAATCAATGGACATGAAATGAGTTAATATAGGTGGAAATTTTTTGCTCACGGCACTGCAGAAGGTTTTCAGTGCACAATTTTCTGAAGGAACTATTTATCTAACACTGATTATGCTTTTTCCCTTCATATTAATGTAGTAATGTTGGTGTTTAACTGTACTCACATTTTTTCATTAGACAGCTAATGGGGACTTTTTACGGAGCGCTATCAAACGCTTTTTATATCAGTTCAGGTTACGCTCTTCAGCAGAGTGTGGCTGTGGCTGAGCTCGGGTGCAGACACCGCTCTGTCCAAGAAGTCCTGCAGCCCAGCCTGGATGAAAAATGGAGAAATTGCTGCTGGTGGGTATAATTTCTGCTAACGTTGACGCTGCTGTAGCCTCACGGGGGATGGAAACGCAGAGGGTGTGCGCTTTGCAGATCGAGCCACCCGGGAAGGCCCGTGCAGGCAAGAGCGGCCGCTTGGGCAAGGCGTTGTTCACGCAGGGATAAACACGCAAACTCTGCTTAGGAGGGTGTGAACTGCGTGTTTCCCATGCGCTGGGGCTTGCAAACTGCAATTCCTGTTTGATAACCCGGACGCGGCAGGGCCAGATTTTGCAACTGAAGAATTCAGGTCTTTAGAAATGGTGTCTTGCCCCATGGAGCGATGCGGGGCTGAGCTGAGGGGTCCCTTCGGAGCAGGCGGCACGTGGGGGCCATGGCACAGACGTTCCCCACGGGGTATGGGTTAGTATTTCTGACTGGGGATCTTACCGGCTGCAGCAGGTGGGATTTTGCAAGTTCTTTTGGATCCCTGATAATTTCCTTTTTTGTTTGTTTTTTTAAAAGCAATACAGTAGAAAAAAATTGAGTAAAAAAGTAATCAATCTATAATATTACATAACAGTGTAGTATGCATTTGCTTTGCAGAAGCACAGATGAAGTAAAAAAACCAGCATAAAATCATGGAAATATAAACAAATACAGACTTCAGTATGTCAATGATGTGGTATCCATGAGAGAAATGATCCTAAAATGTAAGCACTCACAGAACCCATCAGTCAGCTTCCCACAAAGCCTCGGCATTTTATCGTCCATTTTCATGATGTTGCTCCCATCAAATAGGAGGGTTTTGGTTAAAGCCGCATTAGCCGTTTCATTCTGCGTGAGTCAGGCAAGGCTCTTCCACAGTTTTAATGTAAACTTCTTATCGATGATAAAGTCAAGCAAGTAATGTTGTATTTTGTCTAGTATTACTTTGATCCTTAGATTAAAACCTCTTCTCAAAAATCACGACGACAAAGGTGTTTAAGGAGAAACAGAAAGAGGGTCTCATGCCCTAATTCTTTGGGGCTTGAGCCTCTCCCTGTTTCTCCCGCGGGTTATTTCTGTAGCACTTGGAGATGTGCGAGCGAGTCGGGGTGCTTAGGTAAGAGATTGAGTGTTTCCTTGCTGAAGTTTGCCCGGGCGATCACAGGTCGGTGATGCAATTTTGCATACCAAACTTTGAAATCAGTTTTCTGTTCATTAAAGCTGCACAATAAATGTTGTACAAGATGCCACCATGCTAACAAAATGTGCTCTCTGACATATTTTGGCAAAAAATATCTGATGGCAAAATTGCCTCTCTGTCACCGTCCCACCACAACCAGATCTTGCCAGGTTACCGCAGGTCACCAGACAGTGTGGCATCTCTGATGTCCTGTGGCCACGCAGAGTCCTGCACGTCCCGTGGTGTCATCAGGTGGTGGCTGATGACAGCCTAAGTCAGTTTTGGCTGTAATTTGGCTGTTGGGGTAGGCTGTACCTCCAAGCCCGGTTGGACCACGCCAAGTGCCACGCATGGCAGCCGGCACCTCTGATGCCGCAGGTGCCACCGGGCCTGGAGCTGACGGAGGGTGGGACGGGAGCCCATGCAGGCTGGCTATGGGAACGCGCTTCCTTAGCCGGATAAACTCCTGGATGCATTCATCCATATAATTCATTTTGCATTCCCAGCAAGATTAGACCGCGGTGGAGTGTTTTGTATTAGAGCTGTTCTTCCAACACATACTCATATTCATCTGGGGAGCATTTGCAAATGATTGAACATTTTAATCTTTTTCTTGCATTTTCTCACGTGTATTCCAGTAATGTGCATATGGTACCAGCAAGTGGACTATGACCCAAAAGGGATTTATGGGTTGGGGAACAATGCGTCCCTGCTGTAATTTCTTTCTCGTCTTCATCTTCTCCTGCTGTATCCTCACCTAACTTCATACTGGGGTATTCTGAAACATCATTTATAGCAGCACTGTTCCTCGAGGCTCCCTCCCCTGGCCAGAGCCCAGCCGTGTGCTTCGGCAGGAGCTTCACAAGAGACACTGCTATTAATACAAGCGGAAATCCTTCTCCGTGGGTAGTCAGTCTACGCGTGCAGTTTGGGCGTACTATGTGTAATGCGATTTGCTCTGTGTGTATAAATGCAAAAGAAATGGTGCCTGAGCATGGAAGAACCAATATAATGTTCTCTTCCCACCCACACTTTAAACTGTGTTTTCCCAACTGGGTAGCTTTGTGCTGAGTGATGATGCAGTTGTGGTATAGCTGCTCAGGAGAAATCCCTACCAGTAACGGGTGACTCTCTTTGGGAGATTAGTAGAACATTTGAATTTGATTTGAGTTTCTCTTACAGTGTCCACAGAGCAGAGTGGCCAAACGGCCCCAGCCGTTGCGATAGACCCGGTGTTGCTCTAACCTGCTCCCTGCAGTCTCATCCCAGCGCTCCTCCATGGTCCCAGGGCACGGGGTGCAGTGCCACCAGAAATGCTAATCCAGAGGAGTGCTGCTTCAGACAAAAGGCTCGTTCTTTTAAAGGCTGAGTTTATACGTTGTGATATTGAATCTTTCCGAAATTGTTCCGATGGGGGTGTCCTGTCGTTGCGCAGGGAGTCGTCAGCTGCATGGACCTCGGCGTGGCGGTGACTGCACTGCTCGGTGTTCGTTCTGGTGCTGCAAGGGCTGGGTTTTGCTGGCTCCAGTGGCAGGGTTGGACCGCGTTGGCTGCTGCACGAGAGGCAGTCATCTGCCATGTTTCCAGTCTCATTCGCTTTCCACTCTAAATCAATTTTCTTAACAGTTTTTCTTTCCCAGTGGTAATAATTTTGCCTCCGTATCATTTTCTACTGCAGACACTAGTCCTAAGCCACCTTCGTGCGAGTGTATGTCTCTGGCAAACGCATTTAACCGTTGCAGTCTGGTTACGTTTCCCTCCAGCCTGCACCAGAACCTGGATTCCTCTGCTGAACGCAGCACAGGCTCAGGACCAGAGCCTGCCTAGATCTAATATTGCACGGTTTCTAGTTTCTTGTTCTCCTTCTAGTACCTTGTTCCCCAAAGACTGCAAAGGCAAATTGCCTGTTTGCAAAGGCTGCGGCTGCTGCCTCTCAAGGGGTTGTGTTTTATTTTGGTTTTTTGAGGCAGTCAGCAAGAACAGCTGGTTCTGCACTTAATTCAGTGGATACAATGATCTACTTCATAAACCTGTGAATATTACCCCCTTGCTTAGTCCTCACGGCGTCGGTGTGCGCGCTGTAAGCTGGGAATGCAGTCGGTACGTGTGGTTCATCTCGGGGCCTTTCCTTGAAGATCTGGCTGACGACCTGCTAACACTTGCCATGGGAATGTGGTTGGATTTGTGCTTGTTTTTAACTTCATTTGCAGAGACGATGATAATAACTTGTGGCTCCCTTCCTACAAAATGACACATTGTGAAAAGGATAGACAGTAACTTGCTTTAAAATTCAAAACAGCAGTCTTTCTCCAGTCCAACAAAATGATTAACTATCTCGGCGTACATTGAATGATTGCAGGCTTGCCTTCGCGCTCCCATCTTTGTATTGTTCTACTGAGTATCAGCTGATGCATCTTTACTATCATGACGCTTTTTCTTGATGCACAATTAGAATTATAACACCTCTTACATTATCCTCTGAAAAGCATTCAATATAATTAAAAAGCCAGACTTCCTTTGAAATAACAAAATTCTGGCTTTTCATCATGGCAAGTAATAGTGTTACAGAATGAATTGTTTTTAAGGCAAATTATGCTGGCAGGTTGGGCTGTACATCAGGCTGTAGAAGTAGAACACATGCCTTATTTGTTGTCAGTTTTCCTTTTGTGCCTCACGCAGATTTGTCTTGCGTTTCCAGCACTGGAGAGGGAAACCTTGATTTAGGAAACCGTGTTTCGATAAGATGAAAACACTTCATGATCTGTTGGTGTAAGGCTGACACCTTTCTCCTTGAGTTGCTCGGTTGCCTTTGATATGATTTCAGGCAGAGAATTGGTAAGGGTGACAAACGCAGCCCACGCGATCCTGCACCACCCCCGTGGAGGCAGCTGGCTCCTGCTGGGATGCAGGGCTGGGCTGGCAATAAGGGAAATCAGCTGGGTCCCAAAGCCCAGCTTTATTCCTAAGCTGTCAGAGTTGAAAGATTTTGTCATAGTCCTGTAAAATGTGATGTTACACAGGTGTTTCAGATTCCACTTGAAGATAAAACCAAGTTTCTGTTCCTTGCAGTTGCTGAGGGGGGTAAAAGAGGTGGGTCAGAATCCCAAAGACAAATAAAGACAATATAACTAAGTAAACAAGAAGAAAAATGTCTGGTGGTGATTAAAGCAGTCTTAGAAATTGCAAGGGCTGGGAGGGAAGCAGCCTTGTGCCTGGTTGTTGGCTGCCTAGGGTTGGCAGCTGGCTTTGGGGCATGCCTTGGGTACCTTTTTACAGCTTCTGTCTGTGTGTCAGTCGTAGTGAAATGAATTTTAGGTCCAATTTTAAGTCCCAAAAGTCTGTATCATTAATAAGGCAGCATTTATTAGATGGTTCCACACTAATCGGGATTTTCATGTCTCCACCCTATTTTTACAGCCCTTAAAAATCTTTCTTTATTCTTAAAACTGGAATGCGTTATCACCATTAATGCAAAATACCAATGAGAATATGTAGTATGCTTCTCCTGGTGACCTGTATAACATTTCTTACAAGGTACAGACTCAGAAAACATGAAAATCTCAGTACGAGGAGACGCATGGAACTTTCCTCAAGGTTGCGGTGAAGAGCACGCTCCTCGTGCAGAGCTGTTGCATGCCCTGAATGCAGCCGAGCAGGCAGCCTTCCAGCGCACGGGGCGTTACCCATGCTCGCCGCAGGCTTCAGATGCAGACAAATAGCTCTTAGGACGAGCTTAAAGCTGTTGACCTTTGGGGTACGGTGGAAGGCTGGTAGAGGCACTTTTCTGTTGTTGTATGAGAGAGCATTACAAGCATTGGAAGAAGTGGGAGGATAAATGTTAATATTTTTTGTTCTTCCCTGGAGCGCTGCAGTTTGGGTTTCAAAGGGTGGCGTGCGCCGTGCTGGAGGTGGGTGTCGCTGTATTTAGAGTTTGTCCCTGGAATCCATTCAGGATGATCAGGCCTCCTTAAATCCATCTTATCTGGGAATCAAAACAAACAAAAAGAGAATTGAGGCACCATTCAGCCGCTGGATTTTTTTATTTTTTCTTTTCATACAAGGAACCAAATCCTATCTTATTGTTCTGGCATAATGGATATAAATAAATCGCAGTGTATTTGTGCTCAGAAATCTGGCCTGGTATCTTTTGTCTGTTATGGATACTTACATTTTCTCTTTATTTTCAGTTACGTGATAAAGGAGAAGCTGACCTTTGTGTCTGCCTTCCAACATGCGTTTCATTCATGCTATTTGTTAGAGCTGCAAGGGGGAAGTTTTGGGTGGAGTTGATGAAATATATTTTGCTGCAGTATTAACTGGCTGATAATTTAACTTTTCTTATTACATTATGCTGCTAAGCAACATTTTAATGGATTGTAAGTTTACTTTTTTGTATGGGTGCCTGGAGAGCATGTACAGTCCTTATAATATGCTTTAAATCTAAATAAAAAGTTAAGTATATAGCACTCTAAGTCTTCATAGCATCTTTAATAGATTTATTTAATCATCTTTTATGAGCTAGGCTAGCAGTTACTGCCTTGCCTCCCTGTTACCGAAGGGGGAAATTATATATCAGGAGGCTGAGTGACTTGCTGTGGTCAGGAGAAATGTCCCTGAAGCAGGAGAGCTCCCACTCGTGCTGTTCTTGGGTGGAAGAATCCCCGGAGCTTTAATCGTTCCCGTTTTGCATTAGTCCTCGCCGCTGGTTTGGTACAAACGTTGGTCAGTCCCTGCCTGCCGGGGGTCAGGCTGTGAGTGCAAAACGTAGCATCGCGCAGGGGCCAGGTTTGCAGTAGATAAAAACTGCAGTCACAGGTCTGCACCGATTTTCTTCATCGCAGGATCTGACTCACGGTTTGCAAGTTCTGTCAGAATAAATTAACTGCTAATTTATCATCTAGTCAGGTGAGTCCCGAATAGGTTTGCAAATCCAGTTCCCATCGTGCATATTTCCTATCTGATTCATGCAAAATACATAACCGATGACCGCGGTTACCTGGGCAGGATTATTTAATAACCTCATTTAAAAAAAAATGGAAACAGATACTTAATAAGTCAAAGTGCACTCAGATTAAATGATCAGAAATTCCTAGTTAATCACCAGAAAGGAAACTAATTAAATTACCATTCAGCGTTTATGGGGGCCTTGGGATAGTAAGCTAAAATAAGTCCCTTCAATCACTTTTTCATTAGATGGGACAGGCATATTCAAGGTTAGTGAAGATAAATGCAATGTTCTTTGCTTGCTCTTGAAATTATAGTATTTAAATAGTGTTTTATGCTTCATCACCTAATACTGAGCCCGATGTATGTTGGTAAGAAGCAGCTGTGGCAGAGAAAGCTTAACAGACAGGCGCACGCAAAAGAAAGGTGAAAATTGTGGAATACATGAATTAAGATTTAAAAGATTTTCATTTAATTAATATTTAAATTTCTAATTGGATTTTGCCATAAGGAATAAGGTAGATAGGCGATACTGGAAAGTGAGACGCTAATTCCTGTGTTGACTCCGGTCCTTGGGAAGCACAGTGAATGGCCGTGCTTCAGGCACCACGTGTGGTTAAATGTGGTGTGTGGATGTCTCTGAAGGCCATCGAACACTTTCGATAGCCAAAGGGGAAAAAATTGTTATTGTGTATTTTGTCGCAAGTATAGGATATTAGTAGCAAAAGAACAAATTCTTTTTTTGACAGCTCTGTGTCCTTAGGAGACGTCAGCGTGGCTTTGTGGTGACAGAGCTTCAGCAGGTAGGTCAGGTCCTGGTGCGCGGGAGGTGCCTCTGCTCCCCCCGAGGCGGGCGGCGTTCAGGTTATATCTGGCAGGTACTGCCTGCCTTTGCTTTTTTCTTTTTTTTTTTATCCCTGTCAGTTATTTTAATGTCGAAGGCAATGTTTTGTCAGGGGTTCTAAATTTACTGTATTGGGTGGCAGTGGCAGTGGCTCCTGCTGAGCCGTGGGGAGGCAGAGGAGATGCTCCGTCTTTCCTGCCTCCCCTGTGCTCCTCCCGTCCCCGGGGCGGGGGCGATGCCGGCCGGGTGCTCAGCACCCCTCGGCCCCGATGGGCCTCTCGGCTGGTTTGATGGTGTTGCCAGTGCAGAGGCATTTTCCCTTACTTAGAGCGATAGCTACTCATCACCGTGACATTTTTGAGAGGTAGCACTGCTATTTCATGGGTGGGAAACAAAGATGTTCTAACCCCAGGAGGTGCTCGCAAAATGGAAAGGAAATCCCACAGTGCTTTAAAGCCAGAAGTAAATGTAATTCTGAAATACATAACAACCCCTATGGAGAAGAAGGAATAATAAATCTTAATTTAATCATGGGTCTAAACATTTTGGTGTTCCTTTTTTTAATACAAAAAAAAAAAAAAGAGGAAAAAAAAAGAGAAAAGCAAACCTTTACAGGCTCACAAAAGTAAAAAAAGGTCCCAGTGATATCCCTTCAGTTCACTGAAAGGGAGGATTTTCAGAAGAAAGTGAAATCAGATAAATCCTTTCACTTTCTTTCTTAGCTTTTTAACATCCATACCCAAGGTTACTGAAATCCTGAACTTGCTTGAAAAACTAAGAAAAGAAAACACAGCTGCAGGATTTCAAAGCAGGTCACAATCAAGTCAAAATAATCTACCTATAAAATCTGGGGTCTTTTCATTCACTCTGAGATTTCCCCACTAATGGAGATATTGGAGAGACATAAGGTCATTTAGATCGCTTGTCAAATTGGTGTAGCCTTACTTACAAGAATAATAAGTAGCCTTGTGCGGTGAATGATCAACTGTAAAAATATTTGCTAACTAGAGCCCACAGAGCCTTGAAGTGTTGCTGATTTTGTTTTCTCGTAATATTGGTAATTATGTTCACTTTGCCAATTGGGATCATATCGTCATGTGAAAGTCTTCTCTTCCATTGAAATCATTAGTACGTTTCCAGATACTTTGATATATCTAAAAATTTTCTCTAAAAGCCTGAGAATACAAACAGAGAAGACAAGAAAGGAGCGTAATTATATTATTTTTCAATTTAAATATTTTTAGATCAGTATCAACATTGCGGGGGGGTGGCACATGGTTTTGAAGTGGAGCAGAATACGCCTCGGTGAGTTACAGAGGAAAATACTGTCTCATTTTCTTCAAGAAGTGAGAAGAAACCTGGAGGGAGACTCTGGAGTGGGACTGTCAGCTGGAGCCTTCCTCGCCTCCCCGACCTCCTTCCCAGCTCGCACCTTCTCCTAGGCGTAGGTGCGCAGCAGTGCATAGGAATGGCCCCAGATGTTCGGCCAGGTGCTGGTTCTGCCTCCTGCACACCCGCTATTTCTAGGGAGGTTTCTGTCACGGAGGATGCCCGGGAGCTACATCCTGGCTCACCGTTTCCTCTGGAGCTGATTTCTTTTTTTTGTCCGCCTGGGAGGGGTTTTGGAGGTTTTTTCCCCATATGTTTCTTTGCTTTGTTACCAGGGCAAAGCAATTACCAAACTCTGCCTGTGGAGTTTGGATGAGCCCATTAGTTTCATTTTGGTGACCAAGAACTGAAGATTGTTTTGGAGGATGAGGGATTATCGGTGATAATCCATTAAGCAAACTTCCCACCCACTTCTAGCAGTGGGGAGAAACTCTCTTTGGAACACTTTCAAATATCTGGTTATAAATGAGGATTTGTGTAGCAAGGGCTTTGTCATTTCTTTGTCCTTTGCGACTGTGAAAGCAAGGGTTGAGCTCTGAACGTAAAGGTCCTATTGCTTCTTCCCCCTGCTCAGCAAGTGAAGTTTGAGTGAAGGCAAAACAACAAATAAGAGACTGGGAGAGGGCTTAGAAAGCATGTAAATATGATTCCTGGGGAACTCTGCTACAGAACAGATGCTGCCCTTGGAAAGATCAATGAGATCATTGACAAAGGGGAGCAAAACAAGGCTTTTGTGTTAACTGACTCTGAAAGAAATTTTGGGTGAGTTGGGAAGAGAAGCCTAACGAGAGGCATCAAAATAGGAGTATTCTGAGAAATGTTTGATGTGCCTGGTCAGTACTGTGTGAGCAAGACGGGCTGCAGAGAGGGACCGACCGTGGGCAAGCGCCGGTGGCCGGCAGAGCCCTGCCAAGAGTTTTTGAAGAAAGGCTGAGGACAATTAGGTGATGTACTGGAAAGCTGCAGCAGAGTAAATGTGTTCGTTGTGGTGTTATCTGCTCTCCTGAGCCCGGTCGGCTCTTCTGCCTGTGTATCTGATTGCACCAAGTGCTGCGTGTGCGGTAGGGAAAATAATTAAGCACAGCAGCCCTGTAATTTTTCTAATGTAACCCTGATTTTAATAACAGGAACTCCCAATGGCATTTGTGCTCTAACAACCACTGAGATTTCATCCCCTGTGCTTCATGGACCTCCTGATACCAGCAGTGGACATGGCTTGGGCTGATCGTATTTAAAATAGAATAGAATAGTTCAGTTGGAAGGGACCTACAACGATCATCTAGTCCAACTACAACTATATAGACCTTGTCACTTTTTCTTTAGTAATTAAAAAAATGGCTTTGAAGGACTTTTCTGTTCCCAAAATCCCCCCCCCCCCCCCCGCCCCGTAAAATTTTCTTTCAGGTCTTTTACGTCCTTCCATCCTTGCAAGGATACAAAAAGAAGAATTAAAAAAAAAAAAAAAGTCAAACATTCTCTAAATAAATTGCAATAGCAAGACATTTTGAAGAAATAAAAATGTTTCTCTTTAAAACCTGGAGACTGGAAGTTACCTAGAAACACAGAATTTTGGGCAGAAATGCCTTGGGTTTTTTCCCCCCTGCCTGCTCTCAGAGGAGCTGGGGAGAGGGGGGGTGCTCTGGGCAGTTAGGGGTTGCAGGATGCAGTTTGGAAACGCAGGGTTTTCCCTTGGGCTGCTGCTGCCAGCACCTTCAGTGCCGGGAACAATAAGGAAAGCAGATGATCTTAAACGGTTGCGTGCTAGAAGTGCCTCATTTTGTTTTACTTCCCATTCAGAAAAGATATTTGCAGGGGCGTAAAACTGTTTAGGAGTCAAACTCTCCTTGACAGAAGCCAGCCAAAATCTTTCTTTGTTTAACTCGGAGGAAGCGGCACGGAGGCTCCCTTACACCCTGTGCTACTACTACTGTCACTTCTACAATGGGAAAAAAAATAGCATACTGAAATTTCAATTGAATTGCCAAAATACTCTTTCAGCAGATCACTTCTATGTGAAGGATACCTGGAAATTATTCTGCTGGCAATTGATTTGCAGTCAGACCCCGACTGAGATGGAGAGGGAGATGCCCAAGAATGAGTTTTAATGGTTGTTAGATACTACGGAAACATGCAAGAATGAAGTGTGCTATACGACACTTTCAGAAGGTATTTTATAAGGAGATCCTACTTTGAGTGACCTGTTGAGTAGTTCACTTACAGGCGCAGTCCCGAGGTGGCTTAAATCAGAGTTGCCGCAGTGATGTCAGTATGCATCACTGGAGAGTTTGGTCCCTGGCTGCGCTGCAGTCGGTGTGCAACAGGGTCTGCAAATCACGGGAGAGTCCAAGGACACGAGTAAACCCGGTTAGATTTCAAGTTCTTGATAATTCTAATTTCCATTCAAAAGGCTAACCTAGAAGACAGCTTTATATTTCAACCATTTCGCATCTGAATCCAGGTCCTAAAACACACGCACTTCTTGCTTTATTATGTGAGGCATAGTTTAAAGTTAAATTTCACCTTTTCTAATGTTACGGCAAGTTTGAAAAAAGCCTTTCCTTTGGATATAGAATGTTAAATTGTCTACAGACCTGGTGCAATGTGACTGGTTATTTTTAGGAAAAAAAAAAAGACACTTTATGTAGGTTTGGGTTCTGTCTGATGTAACTCTTAGCAGGAGATTTTTTTTGTTCCACTGAAAATTTTCCTATAACACCGAACCCTTTTTTACAAGAAATATTTTGAATATGCCATCTATGTCTCAAATACACTTAAAATACAACTTCCTTGCCTGACTCATGGTGCTTCAGAGGTGCCACCGCCCTGGTAGGCTGGCTGCTCCGCCGTTGTGTCTGCACGGCTTTCCTCACTCCGTCTGCTCGTTTGCCAGAGTCTTGGTGGACTCTCCAGACTACGTCCCCGTGCCGTGGGTAACAGCACGCAGCTTTAAGGAAAAAGGGGGGAACTCCCTGCCCTGACTGAGGCTAAGAGAGCTTCGCCACGGTACCCCTGTCTCTGCAGGGGGAGAACTAATTCCTTCATGGTTTAATGATGTTTAAATGACTCAAATGGTTTCAGTGAATGAATACATTACAGAGACCATGTTTGAGAAACAGCAATAAAGCATAATGGAGTTAACAGTTTATTAGTTTCATAAATGTCACCCTGTTATTAACAACACAGGTAAAGGGATTGCATTATCATAGTTTTACAAGGGATTGCGTTATCATCTGGTCTGTGCAATATTGCATGTGCTGAGCACTATGTTTAGAAACACTAATTTTAATCTAACATACTCTTACATCGTGCTCTACAACTACCTGAAAGGAGGGTGTAGCGAGGTGGGGGTCGGTCTCTTCTCCCAAGTAACAAGCGATAGGACGAGAGGAAACGGCCTCAAGTTGCGCCAGGGGAGGTTTAGATTGGACGTTAGGAAAAATGTCTTTACTGAAAGAGTGGTCAGGCCTTGGAACAGGCTGCCCAGGGAAGCCTGGAAGTATTTAAAAGCCGTGTAGATGTGGCGCTTAGGGACATGGTTTAGTGGGCATGATGGTGTTGGGTTGACGGTTGGACTAGATGATCTTAGAGGTCTTTTCCAACCTCAACGATTCTGTGGTTCTGTGATTGCTGCACGTGAGCCAGCGTAGTGCAGCCGCAGTATCCCGGCTGGGGGCTGCAGGGAGCTTACTGGTGTGCCTGGCAAGACTGGCTCCTGCTGCAGCTACTGCATTGCATCGAGGTGCAGTTAAAGCACGCTGCGTGTCCTTACATCCCGCTGGCACCGTGAAGCATTGCCGTGGCTAACACGGGGCGGTGGTGCGGTCACTGCCTGGGGAGCGGGCCGGGCGGCATTTAAACAGCCGCCGCTCGGGGACGGGGGGCTGTAGGTTCTCATGCCCTTAACTGTTCTGTCTGCGGAACTGGAACGTGAATGTATTGGTATGTAGGAGTCTCGAGCACAACTTATTATAAGGACAAGTAAATCTCAAACTGTTTAATCGCTTATTGAGAATCTTGTGTGCAATACAGCATTGGCTTAGGAGGAAGCCGTGTCAGGAGCTGGCTGGGTTCGTGCAGTTCGAACTGGCCTCCGCTGGCTCGGAGCCTTTAAGGAGGTATAGCCCTCGGTGGAGAACAGCTCTCTGATGACTTTGCTGGGCTTTTTAATCTTGGAGCTCTGCCAAAGCATGTTCCCAAAGCGGGCGATCTTGCAGCAGCCGTGTCTCGGGGAGGTGAAGGTTGCAAGTGGTTGCGCCATACTCTGAGTGAAGGGTTTTCTTCACTCTGCTGCACCAGAAAGACATTCGAGGGCCAAAAAGACATGGCCCTGGTTTCACCTGTGCTCTTCTGAAGAGACTAACGGTGCCAGAGGTGTTGACCTGCCTTTGAGAGACCACGGTTGTGCAAAAAACATCCGTAAACACTCTTTTCCTTGCTCTGAGCGAAGCCCTTTTTTCAGCTTTGCCTAGGAGAGGCACATTTGAAATATCACAAGTCATTAAATTAATTAGCTAGTGTCTAAAAAGTGCTTTGAAGAGGAAATCATTAAATAAATAGGAAGTAGTGTTAATATTATTTTTAATAAGTATGAAAGCACGATCCATAATGAAAGCTCGTGTGATGAAGTATGTTTCACTGTGTGTTATTTTCTCATGTCCTTAACAACAGAGGAATTGAGAGTCTGTCTCATGATTTCAGGATTAGTCTTTGGGCGCTGTAGAGAGCTCAGACTTCTATTTCCCTAAAAAATAGGTTGAAAACCATATTCAAGCGTTTTTTTATTTTATACTTAGGGAAGATGAAGGAGGGCAACATGACAATAATCTCCACCATATACCCTCCCCTCAGATACATAATGGGGCTGGAAAAGCATTTCTAGAGAATTAACTCCAGTTCTGTATTGAAGTTCTGTCAAACTCCCTTGGAATAAGATACAAAGGTGGATAAAGAAACCTGGATCACAGTGATAAGCTCCTGAAGTGAAGACCAGGCACAATAGAGTGAAAAGCAGTAACGTTATGTAAGTACATTATTTCAATTGAAAAGCAAAATGTCCTTACATTTTTTGGGAACAGCTTGTCTCGCGGACTGTAAGGGAATACAAAAAGTGAGGGCTTGCCATCATCTCCAGATATAGACTATCTTGCCTCATGGAAGTCAATAGGATTTTTTCACTTACTTAAATTAGACTTTGGATTTCACTCCTCAATTCTCAGCATTTTGCTCTAAGTGAGGCTGCTGTTTCTTCATTGGCCATCTTTGACTCGAAAGATGGTCGCGAGATGCACTTGTTAACTTCTGCTCAGCACATTTTTAGAAGAGAAGTTGCAGACAGTAGATAGCTCAGTCTGTGGAGAGATCTGCTTGAATTGGAGATCTTCCAAAAAGCTGTTTTCTGGTGTTAAGTGGCCTCTGTCAGCCCTGGCATGGGCACAGACGTTCCTCCTCCTCCTCCTCGTTGCAAGGTGGTCGCAGCAGCGTCTGCGCCGGTGCGGTGCTGGAGCAGAGCATCTTCCGCGCAGCACTGCCAATGTCACCGTGTCCCGAGCGTTGCGGCACAGGGGAAAGTCCCTTGTTGGGATAAAGGAGTTTTTCACAGCAGCGTCTTTCCTGAAGCCAGAGAGGCCCAGGGAGGCCAGCGGGGCTTTCTCCAAGTGCTTGTGTCCCTCATGGCCACTGCTGGAAGGAGGAACCACTCTTCCTGCCCAAGCACAGAAGAAATCACAGCCTGGTCTGATTCATTACAAAAATCTCTCTTATCTGTTTAGCGTTTTTCTGGACCACTTAATGTGAGTATTTCGTTCAGTGAAATATGAGAAGATCTGCTGTGTATGTGTATGTAAATAAGGCAACAAGTGAGACGGGGGTTTGTGTTTGATTTTTAATCACTGGAATAATTTTCCCACGGCAGCTATCAAGAAAACCTGTGCTTTCTTGCTTAATATTTTCTGAAAAATACTAGTTTTATTTTTTCTGGTTGTTTTTTCCTCTCCCCTCTTTTTTCCTCTTTATTCCATTTCCTATAAAATGTGAAAAAAATGACCTACTTTTCAAATAATGACTTGAAATTTTGAAGAAATCCTTTTCCCTCCAAAATTTTATCTTTTAGGAGAGATATGTCAACGTCTTTGGGAGAACGAGGAGGACAGGGGAGTTCTCACGACCTCTTCTGTAAGCGTAGGCGTGGTTTGGCGTCAGTCTCCATGGACCTGACTGGCACGCCACGTATTTGATCGAGCCAGTCATTCTTCTTGTAGCCATCTTTGCTCTTGCCCTCCAGGGTTGTTTCTCAATTTATCTCTTTAGAGAAAGAGCAATTGTATACAAAGTGCTGTCAGGATAAAGACGACTGCCTGGGGAGGTGGAGGCAATGGCGCTGGTGGAGGGCTGGGGTCCTCCATCCTCCCTGCCCTGGCAAGCCCCTGCTCTGCCGACACGCGGCGGCCGGTCAGCTCCGTTATTGCTGAATATACTTCTCTGAGACGAGACGCACCAGCAGCTTCGTGATTCATTTGCCATCCTTTGTGAGCGCTCACTCAGATAACCTTTATGGTGCTTTCCAGAGAGCCAAAGCCCAGTCCGAGGTCATCCTTCCAAAAGTCAGGCACCTCACAAATCGGGGCGTATAGACATACATACGGCCTGAAAAATCAAACCAGCGCTTCAAACTAATGCATGCAGCACAAAAGATTACAGTTGTTTCAAATAATGCTGTATTATGCCCCATAAATTCAGTAAGGTGACCCAAGAGTGTTCATTAGAATTTATTTTAGCCGCACTTACTGTCACTTAACAGACTAAACAAGAACTGATGGCTCTTCGAGCAGTAGTAGTAAATTATAGCTATGGCGAACACAAATGCCTCATTACATCGAGTCAAGGCCTATTTCCCCTTTACAGCGATAACTGTAGGAAAGCATTGTTTTTAATTTATGAATAAGGATGCACAGGAATCTTCGCTTTCCTATTTACATAAACACGATAGACAATTAATCTTATGTAAAGTAACAGGAGTGGTGTTTAAAACATAGACTCCTTCCGAAACACATTCCAAAATGCCTATGGGGTATCCATATCGTAGGGTGTTTTAATGATAATCTGTTACGTAGATGAGTACGAACAGCAGGAAAATAGGCAATTTCTTTCTTTTTTCTTAAGTCTAATTTTATGCTATATGATCCTTTCAGCGAAAACTGATGCGTGGATTTTTATTTGGTGAAGTATTGGGGTGAAACGTCAGAGTAATAGGAATAGCTAAGGTAGCAAAATATGATGAATTTTTATTGCAGTATTACTTGTCCCATCTCCTCTATGTGAAATGTTCTTATGATTTTCAAAAAAATCTTTTATACTAATGTTGCAGTATAAATAACGGAGTGATGGAGAAAAATTGAACTTGTGTAAGTGTCAAGATTAGTCCTGCTTGATAAGCATCTTTTGGTTTTAATAGTTTACCGTGTTCTTGATATATTACCTACTTATATTCTGCTTAACAGCCATATGACCTACACAGATTTTTTTTTTTATGCATTATAGACAAAACAGAGGGAAGTGCAGCCTGAACGGGGAGAGAGGACAAATGCAGATAACCCAGCGAAGGCTGATACGCAAGGCCCCTTTTTTTTTCTTGTTTCAATCTTCTCAAAAAGCCTAATTGTGTTCTACAGATACTGAATTAATTTTAACAAGTAGACAAGCATGCAGCATAGAAAAGGAACAAATCAAAGAATATTTAGATGCTGCAAATATTCTGAGATCAGTAACTGTTCTATAAATTTTGGCAGAAATGGGCAACTTTGCCCAAAAATCTTATTTCTCAAGCTGTTGCAATGAGCCAGAAAGAAAATGAATGTGGTTTTCAGGGCTCATATAGCAAGGCTTCTGTGTTCCTGAGGAGGCAGGGAGAAGATATTTGCCTGTACATTGAACGCATTTCACCTTAACGTCCTTGAGCAATAACAGAAACAAACTCCAAGATGTTAAAACAAAAATCATATTTGCACATACTGACTGTGCTTCAAGAAGAAACTAATTTTTGCAACAATTTCTTTCTTTTTCTGCTTTTCCCTAAAGGTTTGTGTTTTTCAGATCAGACCTTTGGCTTGATCCCGTCCACGTTTCAACCTATTTTATTGGTGCTGCTAGAGATAAGTATTGGATACTGCCCACATGAAATGTCTGATACTATTTTTTGATTCCTTGGACATGGCACAGTTGTTCTTTGTCCTCTCTAGGACTTTTAAGATCAGTAACTCAATGTATCTTGCAGGGCATACTATTTTTTGAGATGAATTAACTTTGGAAGGTTACACTGAACTGATCTTTTCACATGGAGACTCTTGCCTGTATCTCATCGAACAGAAAGTAATAAAATGTGGAGATCATAAGGAATAAAATGCAAAAAGTGTAGGTAGAATGTAAAAGTTAATTATATGTATGCTATATTCAGCAGGCTTGGTGACTTGCTGCCAGTCGGTGGATTTGGTCCTTCTCTCATGAAAAATTTTGGCACTAAAAAGTTAGGAGTTCTTGTCACCTCTTTGGGTAGTCAGAGAAAAATTGACTTTTGGAGTTTTGTGGTTCCAGTTTTAACATGCAGTTTTACAGCTTGATGTTGTGTTTGCCTAAAGCAATGAAACCAATGAAAAGTAGCCTGTGGATTCCATTCGAAAATCAAAATGAAAGGAGTCATTCATATTTTTTTAATCTCAAAAGTTCTCCAAATTGTTGTTATTTTAGAACCCAGTTATTTTTCAGAATTTTACAGATTTGCTGTCTGTGTTCTGGGCAGTGATCTCATCATTTAGACTGGTGCCGCTGACACGACAATTTCTTGTTATTTCTTTTGGTAACTGAAAAGTTTTTAGAAGTTCCTGTTTCCAGAGGAATAGTGTTGTAAAAAGGCAGTTACAACTTATCCAACCCCTTTCTGGTGGTATTCCCGACGCTCGCCTGCGTACTTGGGAGAAACCTTCGTTGCTGCCCTGGCCCCGTTCTAGCTCAGGCGGTAGCAGCTTCTCTGTGCACACCACAGCTGAGCATTTTTTAAAGTTTTCGTATGATTTATGAAAAAAACAGTGAAGCTGTGTTAACAAAATATGCTATCAATTAAAGAAAGCAATCAATAGTGGAAAAAAAGGAGAAAATACATGGAAATACTTTCATTTACTTGTTCTACTTACCAGTTACATTAGTGTTATGTGCAGTCACGCAAGGTACAAAATTAACATGCAAATGTCACTTTGTCCTGAAAATAATGCCCTGGAAATGAAATGTTTCCTGACAAGAAAATATTCAGTGCATCAGCGTTTAAGTTTTTGAGGGAAGATTCACAAAATACTTTTTTGAGTACCAAAAAACCCCCGACTTTTGGTACTTTTTTTTAAGTCAGACTGAGTTGCTATCTTTGTATCCTGGAATTAAATTAATGCAAATTATTATTTTGCTTTTCTTAATTACTGCAAATAATTCCAATTAATTCAGACTATCGTAATTTACCCTGCTTCACGCAGAAGCCTTCTGACGCTGCAGGATGCATTACACGCCAGAGCTTTCAGCCTGGTATTGATTGATTCTTTGCAGTGGACCTTAAAAATCCATTAAGGAAGAAGTTAGAAGATGTGAATTAATTCTAAAGCCTTTGTTGGTATGTGCAGCTGAAGAAAGCCTTTTCAAAACCATTAATCATAACTCAAAATAGACTGCTAACTTTAAAATAAACTTTACAGTGAATTGGAGGACAAATCCAAGTAAGGTATTTAAATTCACTGCCCCAGTGCGCACTAAGAGTTTTCTCAAGCGTTTTACTGAATGTATTTTCAATATTTTTCAATTTACATTGTTCTGATAAGAATATGTTGACATGCAGCCATCTGTGCCAAAAATGAAGAAGATGATTGCTATTTAATAGATAAGATATGTCACCAGTTTGGAGGCATCTGAAAAGCAAAAACAATAAAGCTTGCCATCTCCTCCCAGGTAACGCCATTAATCAGGCAAAACTTCATCTAGAACAGAAAAAAAACCCTCCTTCTGAAATCCTCACCCATTATTAATTATTAAAATTAATTTCTATTGAATAGCTTATACACCCACTGCTCCCAACAACATCTCAATCTTAGAAATGAAGTTACAAATACTTTAAATTTAGACTCAAACACAATAGGAACGATGCCTGAAGAGCCAGGTGGTATTAAATAGATACAGAGAAACCTTGACTGAAAGAATAGCTGCAGATTTATTGAAATTGAGCTCCACTTCCATACTTTGTATTTACTAAACTACGTAAAGCAATCTGTTACTGGTTTCTGTGTGGGCACAGGAGGAGCCGCAGCCCAATCTGCCTTTTCTGGTGCGTCCCTGAGAAGTCCCTCCGAAGGGTCGATGGCTTTGTGGGCTCTCCCAGCTCCATGACAAGGCTCGCTGGCTCCAGTGGCCCCAGGTTTTCACACACGGTGTTGGGTTCCTCCTGGCCTGCTGCCTCAGTCCTCCGAAACCCCCGTCTGCTGTCAGTTTGTCCTTAAATCACATGCGTTATGATTTTGTGCGATCAAGGCGTAAGGGAGCTGTACCGAAACATCACAGTTCCCATGTGGTGGCACTTCGTTGTGTTTGAGCTTCGTTGCATCCCCACTCCTCGTTTCTGTGTCATTAATGGCCAATAGTTTGACACTGCATAAAACATAGAGCTTTGGTAAAAAAAAAAAAAAGAAAATTTGGCAATTTTTCCTTTGACTCCTAGTTTGTGTATCCTGCTTAGGCTGGGCTTGGCTTTGCCACTGCCGTTATTGTTCCAGGTTCAGGCCAAGGACATTTTGGTAACAGGGAGATCCAGCACTGGTGGCAGAGTTGCATCATTTCTGAAATGGAGTGGTTCAATTTGGTTAATTGGTTAAATTTTCCTTTCCCCTACTTCGGTAGGCTGATCAGCCCTGGAGAATAGGACTGTTGTCGTAACAGCTAGTAGAGCTGTGGATCGCCATGGTACACAGGAGTATTTTTCCTAAAATTGTAAATTCTTTCCCAGTGAGGAAAATCAGAAACCATATTTTCTAAAACTTGAAGGTGAACTTGAAAAAACACTGAAAATATTTTCATTGTTCCCCAAAGGTCCCATATACAGTAGTAAATTGCTAAAGTAATTGAAATGGAACTGGTGAGCTGTGTAATAAAGATTAATCCTTGCCCACTCTGAGAACACGCCGTACCTGAGACAACTGCTCTCATTTGAGACGTGTAACATTGAAGCACCACAGTTAATTTCTAGGTGGTTACTACATTCATTAGTGCTTTATGTCAGTTTGAGAATAAATTTGCATGTTGATTATATGTATTAAAAAACTGCGAAGAAGTTTGAAGCACAGTCGGACAGCGTGGGCTGGTCTGGGTGGGGTGCTGCTGAGCCCTTCGCCCCTAAGTGATGTGTTCTTATATAAAGGTATAGAAAGCTTGGATAACATCTTAATGCACGTTTGGAAGCAGGTCTTAAGCCATGCCATTTGTGAGCCAAGAAAAGTTACTTTGAAGAATTTTAGAGCAAACGTGGTGTCGGAAAGAGGAGAATCGATTTCCCCTCTCATTATGCCAATACTTACACCATAGGTTATGCTGGTGCAGCGCCCGGCGTCTGATGGATTGTCCTGGCCTCGCTGGGGGGCAAGGCAGCGGAGACTGGGACCAAACGCCTTGCAACGCTGCGCAATCAGTCCCATAAACTGGTGCCAATAGGCAGCTCAGAAGTGCAAGGGGCAAAAATCAAGAGTTCGTCTAGTACTGAGACACCTCTGTGGCTTCTGACCCTGCAGGCGTCCCCAAACCTGTGTCTTTACTCAATTAATCACAGGAAAGAGTCGGATAAACACACCTGCACACCCGTTTTCCAATGTGTATCTTGTATGACCACTCAAAACGTGTGTGTCTTTGGCCAGAAATACTTGTGCCGATCACACTGAATTGTTTTAAAACTTCGGGTCAAGCTTGCTTAGACTATAATAGGTGTTGTGGACCTTATCCAAGAGCTGTTATTGATTTCAGCAGTTGTTAGATCAGGACATACACTGAATGCAGATTATCATGATCAACAGAGCCCCTAAAATTTTATGTACTATGATTGATAGGAGTCTACAGTTTTAATCCTCTAACCAAGCGTTTTCGCATTGATCATTAATTAGGCTTACATATATTAAAAAAAGACTATATATAGTCTTACATACAAAAAAATAATTTGAAGTGTCATTCTGTGAAATGTCTCAAAAGCTAAATTTTCTATTAGTGATTCCTTTTGTTGTGGGTTTTTTTCGGTCTTTTGGGGTTTTTTTTTGTGGGTTTTTTTTTTTAAGTTCTTGCCTTGGAAAACACATGCAACAAGCTTTAAGGGACACCTTAACTGTAGCAGCAATTATAACATAGCATCGATAGTGCCTATATGGTAAAAACGATAGGACTGTTAAGCCAGACTTTATTATTTCTTTAGGGATTTGTTTTCCTTAATTTGCATACAACTGTCTTCGGTTAAAAATTGCCAGTCACAAAAGTACCTCAGTGATTTTTTTTGTAGCAGTCATCGTTTCTTCTAATGAGAATTTATTTTATGCAAAGGTATCTTTTTATTTATTCTAAGTGTACTCTTTATTTTATTGATTTGTTGTATCTTAGTGTATTCAATTAGAAAACTGTATATCCTGCTGTGTTATAACTGCCGGTAATTTAGCTGCTATACTACATTTCTGTTGGTGCAGGTCTAGTTAGCCTGTGGATTCTTCTATCTGGAACAATTTTGTGCAGCTGGAATAATTTCTGCTCTAGAGAAGCCTAAGCTTCAAATCTCAGAGGTCTTGTAATCAAACATAGCTATGCAATAAGCAGAGCTGAGTATAGAAATTTTTTACAGTGTTTGGGTGTGCTCTAACCTCTTCCTAGCAATTGTTATCAATAGCATTCATTTATAACAACAATTAAATGAACAAAAATGAATGAATGTAAGGGGTATTCTATGAGAAGTCAACCAGAACTAAGCAGAACACCTTGAAATTCAGGAGGTCGTTTCACAGACCACTGTTCTTCTCTAACTTTTCTAATTCTCTTAGTAAATAGATGAGAAATTAAGTAGTTATGTCAAAGTTCACCTTTTATTCACAAAGTGATCTTTTAGCCTCCAAACTAACTGCCTGAAGTCAAAAGTCATCTGCACTGCTTGTCTTTGGGTATGACACTGTGCACCTCAAACAGTGAGAAATCACATTGGCTTTTTTTAGCCACATCAAAAAAAAAAAAAATCTTAGGCACTTTCCCCGTGATTGATGTTGCATTATCACTGACGTATGCCAAGGTAGAGTCCAAATATATCGCTGAGCGGCAGGAACAGACCCAAAAAAAGTCTCCATCTGTCCTTCCTGTAGATCGGTTGAGCGCGGTGGAAGCTTGCAGCCACTGCTAGGCAGGGCAGCCCTTGACGCAGCGGGGTCAGGGAGCAATGGCTGCAACGCCGCTGAAATTCCGGAGGGAAGTGAGCGAGGAGGTGATTTGTAGAGCATAATTAATTTGACAAATGCCATCTTTCTTTCTTTTTTTGTATATTTTCTTTGAATAAATGGCCAGTTTCTCCTATGTGTTTGACATTTGCAACTTCTACTTCCAGAAGGTTCTCCGGGAGTGGGAGCTGTAGATGTCCACGCCGTACCAGCCACACGGGCCAGCTGCAGGGTCCGGCCCTGAGTCTGTGTCGCTCTTTAGAGCATTTATTTTACTGGTAGTATTAGAGGTTTTTATTCAATGTTTGACCAGCCAAAGGCCAAATGGCAATAACCATTTCAGCCTGAGCAGCAAATGCACTCTTCATCACTTGGGTCAGGTCACTGTATCTTACTGCACGGTGGCATTTGGCCCCGTTCATCTCCAAGAAGGGTGGAATATCTCCAGTTGGAAGGATTGCTCGTGTTACCGAGGCAGGGGAGCCTGTGCTGCGGGCATTCCCTTCCCACCCACGGGTCTACCTCCCTGTGCGCTGTATCGTCTCCTGCCAGCTAGGAGAGCTGCCGCACAAATCCAGCGTAGAGGGTGGTTATACAAGAGCTGCATTGCAGCACGCTGCACCAGCTCAGCCGGGAGCATCTGCCAGCAGCACCTCGTGTAACAGCACTCCAGGCTCTCAACAGTTCATTTCCATCACCTGGAACAGGAGCTCTCAGAAAAGGTGTTGCCCGACATTTGCAACAGGTTGTTAACACCAATGGGTTTTTTTGGTTGGTTTTCTTTTTTTTTTTTAACTTGGCTATAAATAGCCTGATGAATTTTTAATGCAAATGCAGAATTCTGATTTAAAGCAGCAGCGACTGGATTTGTTCTCAACGTTTTGTGAATTCTCTGATGGGTTTCTTAGCACATCCACTGCTAACGATCTTTTGAATTCTTTTTACAGTGCATGTGGTCTGTTTTTCTGGTTGATAATGGGTATTGACTACTTCCTTCACTTTTTTGTTTATTAGCTTCTAGTCATAAAATTTGTACAGACAGTTGCTTATGGTGCGACCTTTCCAAGTGCATCCCAGTAGTCTGCCCATTGTCCTAGAAAACTGTCTCCTGTGAAGCTCTATAGTTGTTATTTAAACTGAGCTTTTTATAGACTTGCAATGTAATCTGCATTTCCCAATACTGAATGCATTTAGAAAATGCTGAGAGGAAATTGCCTTTGTTTTTGAAGCTCCGGGACCTGCTTTCTCATGCCTTGCAAAGGCAAGCAGGTCGCTGTGGTCCGTATTCTCAGCAGAGCTCAGCAGATCGGGCTCTTGCTTGGATTCCTGGTTGGGAGCTGGCTGTAACCAGCTGGCGAGTCTGTTTACAAGTTTGAGTATGTTTCTCCCGTAAGCTTTAATGCCTTCTAACTCCGATCGATCTTCACTGAAGGAACTGGCAAATGGCAGGAGCAGCAGATGCCTGGGCACTGCGGTGCTCCAGCACGCCGGGGAGCCCCAGCACACAGCTGGGGACTTGCAGCTGGCCAGATGTTCACAGAGGGAGGGGAGGTGTCAGCGGCTGGTGCTGAAAACACGCCGAGGGTGAGCCTTACCACCAAGCTCAGTGCCAGTAACAACCTCCGCAGTAACTGGCTTACGAGCGTCTCTCCTGACTCATCAAACCAGTTCCACCTTGTTCGGGGAACCCAGAGCTCTGGCATTTGATATTTTTTCTTTAAAAGGTATTTTTTTTTAAAGGCTAAAAGTGAACTTTATGGGGTTATCGTGCTTGACGATTACAAAAAATACTCTACTTTTTTAGTGTAATTGTTCCCACTAAAATCTAAAATTTGTTATAAAAGAGAAAAAAATGTGGAATTGAGCAAAGCAGCTTGATTATTGATATTCTGAGACGTGGCAGTTTAAAGCCTTTTCACACTGATTTTTTTGGTAATTCTCCAAGTGCAGTCATACCAGTGTTTCTTAAATGTCCAAAAATACAAAACAGGGGCACAAAGTGCAAAACAAACCCGTGGCAGGTTTAATCTCCCAATTCCACCTTTGTTTTGAGAAATACAGGAAACGCAAACGAAAATGTTTAGAACGATATTGGCAAAGCATAAATAAATCACAAGATACACAGGGATCCAAAAGAAATAATTTGCATGATTTTCTGTCAAGTTTTGAAGGTTATTGTGACAAATTGGAAGTGTTCTTTGGACACTTGCATTGATTGGTAGGAGATTTTGTACTGTAATGCAGATGGCACTATGAATATACGACGTTATTTCATATTGCTGCTCTGACAGCTGAAGTAAAATGGTGAAGTCAGAAAAAATGTGATGAATGCTTTCAGGGCCAAATTTCCACTTAGTTGAGTTTGGATCATCGCTTCAATGGTTTCATTATCCTGCACGCTGGGCGAGAGGTTCATCGTTTCTCTGCTTTTCCACCAATCATTAAACAATTAAGAGATAAAAATGGCATTCAGTGTTAAACGATGGTAAACTGGGGACACCAGCGAAGGAAGATGGCTGGTTTTTAGGCATGGCCTGGATTGTTGATACTGCATTTGTTGGGCTGCATTTTTACTGACTTGGATGTCTCTCTCCGAGTTAGACACAAGAACCAGAATACCCCATATTTGAATATGGGGTTAGCAGCAAACGTGCCCCCTGCCCGTACGCTAGAGAAACTTCTAGTTTGGTCTACTAAATATTTCTGAGCCTAAATTACCTTTTTTCCCCCTGTGCCCCCAATGGCCCCTCAGCAGAAGTGCCTTTTGGTTTTCCATAATGCTCTTTCTGTGCCTTACGTAAAAGAGAAGATAACGGGTTCCTCTGCCCACGGTGAAGATGTTCTGCTGGAGGCGTATTACAGACCTTCTGAGCAGGGCTTTCTTCTCTGTTACTGCTTCCCCAGTTACAAAGCTTTGCTCTGAAGTAGTTAAACCTCTGAGTCGGAGGAATAATGAGTGGTTCTCAATAGCATTAAAAGCCAGAGAGTACCCAGGGCGACTTGCGTGAAGCAATACGCTTTACACTGAAGCGCTGGATTTGTCTTTTCCAAGATGGTCTATCTCTTCACACGCTGTTGTCTTCAAAATGGAAGGGATTTCAGAAGTGCTCACACCTCATAAGTCTGTAATTGCCTCCTGCATTAAAGCGGTGCTTCAGCAGTCCGCCTGTTTTAGTCCGACCACTTTTCACACATGGTTGTCTTGAAAATGCAATAGAGCTTCAGCTATTTGACTCCATCTGACTTGCAGCTCTTGTCTTATCATCTAAGGGGACGCTAGCTGAGATTATTGTGTTCGCTTTCTCTGGCTAACGCTGGACTCGTTTCAAAATCCCTCTGCGATATTTTATAGCTCATAGGCAAAAGGCAGTGCTTGCTGGAACGGTGACATCTTTTCATTTGCTCTTAGAAGGACGTCAAGTGAGTAATTTGCACAAAATCCCCCAAACGACAGTGTGGGTATTTATGCCACTCTTCGTCAGCTGGAAACTAAGGACAGCTTAACTTTTATGTTTAATATATAATGAGGTATTGATCTAGTGGCAAGAGTTGCTCCCTGGGCGCTGTCCCCCAAAGTTTTTATTTCTTTACAGACAACAATGGGGTACAAATTATTTCACGTATGCTACAAAAGCAAAATTGTCTCCAGGAAGGTAATGGGCCTCTCTCTCCCTTGAGATTAAGGATGTAGGGATTTAACAAAAAACACTGCAGTAAAATCGACTTGGATTTCTTGTGTGGCTTCTGGAAAAGTAAGCACAGGTGATATTTAAATGATCTTAAAAATAGGATTATTTCTACAAAAAAATTAAAAAGCAGAAAAAAAATGAGCTGCCTTCCCTCTGAAGGCTCTGTCAGCAAAGGTCCCTAAAGCTGTGCTAGCCGACGACTTACAGGTAAGTTCAACTATTTATAACTGAGAAATTATAACTGGAATAAACTGAGCTGAATAAGCCCTGAGCTTTAGGACTGGGATATTTTGTGGGTTTTTCTTTGGGGTGCGCAAAGCCCATGCAGCAGCTCTCCTTGGGGCAGGGTGAGCTGGAGATCGGGTGTGGAGGGGCTCGCACCACGTCTCCTCTCTGCTGCTCCTGCAAGGTGGGTCTGGCGCGACGTTGGAGTTGGCTGTGCACCACCAAAATAACACAGTAACTCCAGAAGCCATTCTTGCTTCTCTGAGGCCAAATTTCAGGTTTTCCTTGCACGCAGCGTGTGCCTGCATTGTCCACCGCCATGGGCTGTGTCTTAATAATCCTGAAAAATTTGGAAATAGGCGAGTGGTTCTTTATTTCTTTGCTTTTAATAAAAAGTCTGCAGCGCTGCTTGGGAAGGTCAAGTCTGTTTGACACTGCCAGGATGCTGGTATTCTTGGAACAACCATCTGTTCAGAGCACAGTGAAAAATTGGTTTGTGACTGCCCAAAGTCACTTTAGCTCATGAATTAAAAAAAAAAAACAAAAACTAGTAGTACACCAGTGTTTTACCACTTACACCAAAGAAATTACCATTTGGAAAAATGAGTATTTATATCCGTGACTTGATGAGTGATGGTTTGTTAGTGATCTGATTTAGGTATTATTGGCCCAAAGGAGGACATGGAAATTGAGCCCCTGGGACCGTCGCTGTGTGACCAAAAAGATCGTGGTCACCAGATCAGTGTAACGAGCTGCACAAGGGCGCAGGGGAGGGAGGTCAGGGACTCGCCGTGGAGAACCACGCTGGCTGGCAGAGCTTGAAATAAGAAAATAAATAACCTGTATACTCCACTCCTGTCCGAGGCAGAAACCGGTGTATAGATCATTTTCCCGTTCTCTCTGCTACATTAATACATTGTATATGAAATGGTAAAAACTTCGGCAGATTGAGAGTCTTTTTTCCATTTCTTTGTTCCTTTCTTTTTTCTCCCGGCAACTTCAGTATTTCCTCTTTTCTCTGCTTTTCTATCTTATTCTTCTTTATGGTTTTTCATGTTCTTACCAGCTGCTGCATTTTCATCTCTGTTTCTCCTCTTCTCCCCTTAAGGCATGATCCAAAAATATGATCCAATGGCTTCTGTGGATTTTATATTTTGCTGGTTGGCCCCAAAACGTGCCATGTTTTGATCATTAAGTTTTACAAGCCAAAGCTGCAGACGAGCTTTTCTTCTTTGCTAATTTGAGACTGTATTGCTGCTTAAATTAGTGAAAATACTTTTCCCTTGAATATGTTGAGTGTTGATTAACGTATGTGTTTTCCAGGTATGCTGTGGCTTAGCCGGTGCTGCAGTGCTCATCGTTGAGATACTCAACGCAGCTCTTTGGGACCATGCTTCGTGATACAGCGAGTAGAAAATCCCAGACAAAGTATTGGAGCCTTTGTATAATGGTGTGGCTCAGAAGGGCTAAATGTTGCTCCCGCTGCTGTGTATAGAGTGGCTGGGCTGGACTCGGGCAGTAGCGGTGGTTGGTGCCGAAGGGCTCAAGGGCTGCGTGCGACAGCCTCCTGCCCGCCGCGCCGATGGGATGTCTGAGCACGGTGATGCGCGGTAGGAAACCACTGATGTTTCCATACAGAGGGTGGACTGTGGCCGAGCAAAGAGCTTGCAAACGGGGAAATTCTTACTGGTTCACATGAAATAGGAGTCCGTTGCAATAACATGAAAATAAGAAACTGGGAAGATATTATATGTGGCAGGCTGGTGAAAATGATTAAAATTACAAAAAAGCTTTCTGGTGTGGAAAGTTTCATTAAAAGTTACATCTCTGAGTTCAGTCTCAATTTAATAAGAGATAACATCTCCAGCTTCTTAAAATTTAATTTGATAGTTTATGAAGAAAATAATTAAAAAATATTGTGGCATCAGTCACTTTTTATTTCATAGAAAGTCTGTATAAAAAAGTACCATTCATACTGCAGCGAGAGTTTATATTGGCCTGCGAATTTCATTTGTCCTTATTGACACAACATCCGCTAATCCAAAGTAAATGGGAAGGAAATGATTGAAAATTTTTTTTGTAATAAAAGGTAATCTTGACCTTGAGGCTACGTAAACTGAAAGTTGGTGGAAAGTTTGGAAAAGTTGCAGCTTTGTGGGGAAAGAGGCTGTTTCTAATACCTAATAGCAAACTGGTGCTACCTGTCTGTGGGAGATAAAGAGATAAACCAGAGTTTCTGGGTCCTTTACTCATACCAGATAGTGTATTAGTGCACTGACAGTTTTACTGTGTCCTGTGAAGAATAGTATCAAATAATACCACTCTGCCCATGGTTTCCATTCCATGCTAATTAATGTCTTCTCTTAGTCACTGCTCACTTGAGGGCAGGTGAGCAAAACACAACTCACTAGCTGTTCTTCAGTCATCTGAGCCCTGAATCCTGGATGACGAAAAGCTTAACACTGGGGACCTTATCGCCTCTTGGCAGACTCCCATTACCACTGTTCATTGACTTTCCTAGCCCAGTTTTGCTTTGGGGATAAGCCGGAGAGGAAACGCATCCCCTCGTCACTTACTTTCCTGGGAATCCAAAGCTGGAGCACCTTTTATTTGACGTAAAACTTACTGTGGCTCTTCCCAGGTCTCCGTCTCCTGTTGTGACCAGAAAATGTCCAAGAGCGCTTCATCTGCAGGCCAGAACAGTAGGTTTCAGAGAGTGTTTTGAAGATTGGATTTGCCTCCGGAATGGTTTTAATCACACTATTTTTTTCTGTCACTTTTCGGACACTTTATGGTTTTCAGTAACTGCCTTGAATCAAGTCCATAAGTATGTCTGACATGCCAAAAATAGATTAATCTCAAGCCTCTATTACAATTACCACTTTGGATTTCTGTATCACTTAGCACTTAAGTGGTTTACAAGCAATTACAGACTAAGTCTTCCGGAGCATCTTGGAAGGAGCATTTCCTACCCCGCTTTACGGAGAGAAATGGAGCATTGGAGAGGATCAGATCCTGGTGAGCAACGTCTGAACTCCAGCACCCACCTCCATGAAGTGCAGACGGGAGGTTGCTCCGCTGGCAATCCGGCTTCAGCAGACTTGCCCAAGGTAATGTAGCAGCAGAGGCAGAAAAGGAGAACCCAGATTTCCTGCGTTCGGTCCTGTCCTTGAGTACAAGTTAGATTTAGTCAGGTTGATGCACTGCTGTTGACGAGGTTGCTTCTGTTCTTCAATGATGCTGGTAAGGGTTAGAAGCCCTTAAGCCCGCTAGATGGAAAGACAGATAGATGCTCGAGTCGTTGCTCATGTAGAAACAGCATCTGATGAAAAAGATTAACTACGTGTTTGGCAAGCTGCTTGCAAAACTCACAGTTAATCCCTTCCTCATGGCTTCTTAGTACTGAGCAGATTCGTTGTGAATAACAGAACCTAGTGCCATTTTATCTGTGGTCTTTCCTTTGTTGCTACCTTGAGGAATTGATAATACGAACACGAAATTAAGAATTACCTGAGGATTGGGGTCAATAAAGTAGCCTGGAGTCTCCCAGCAATTAGAAATAGATACGAGGGTCTTTACGTACATGTTTTCATAACCTTTTTTTTTTAATTAAGTAGTTATTTAGACACATGGAAATTAATTTGGTGAATAGTTTCCCATTACATTAGGATTCCTTTAGACCACGTACATCAGAGGTCTGATGTGAGTGTCAGGTCCACTCTGGTTATTTTGGCTGGAGGGCAGCGGTGTGGCCGTGCCCCCTCCCTTGGCGCAGGGCATGCTGTGGCACCGGGAACTGAGCAGGACAGCCGCAGTTTTGTGTTCCCTAAGCCGTGCGACGAAGCAAGAGCCAGCTGCGGTCCAGTGGAGTAAAATCGCTGAACCACTCCTCACCTGCTCAGCTCAGCACCAGGAGGACTGTGCCTCTGGTTTTTGCTGGAAAGACCACAAACTAATTCACTGTGCCACTTCTGCTGGTGATGTTACTGGTTTAATTAAATAACAGCTTGGGATATGGAGAGCACTGGCCTCGTAGCTAAGTTAGTGAGCTCGGTATAGTTGGAGAAGCAAAAACAGGCAGCAGAGCCTGTAGAAGCGCACGGAGTGTATGCACACGGGAGCATATGCCATAAAGATTATAGCACGTGGTTAATCCTCATTACAGGTGGAGAGCTGAAAACAGGCTCTGCAGTGCATACATGTGGCTGCTGTACAAAAATGGGACAATATTGGTTTAAATGCTATTGAACAACAGTGATTTTTAAAAAAACAGGACTTTGTTAACCTGGTAAGATTAAATTGAAACGTGGCATTGCCATCTCTGCTCTCAATCCTTAATGCCAAAAGGCAGGAAGAATTTTGGGAGGACCTGAAAATCTTGGTGCTTCCCGCAGGGAAGCTGCCACGATGAAGGAATTTCAGAGGATGTTTGCTGGGCTGTGCTGTGCTGAGCCGTGCTGGCCGTGTGGGGTCCTGCTGCAAGGACCGAGGGACAAGAACTTACTTTACCAACAGTGATGTTCAAATGTGATGTTTCATAATCGTGCAGAGGTACAGCATTATTCTGCCTTTTCTGCTCAGAAAATTACAATATGCAGCACTATAAGACTGAATAATCCAAGTACTGTTGAAAAGACATCTTATTTTTCCTCCTAGGTTGCTTAATTAATTTTTTTCAGCTTTTTTATACTGTTTGATGAATGTTATTTCAAACTACTGTCACAGGGAATGTGAGGAGGGAAAAATGAGCCACCTACATACTGCTTCTAATACCATTGTATCTCCCTTGAAAAACAGAGAATTAATAAAAATAGGTGTTAGCCTATATGCTTGACAGAGAGCATTTAGAATAGTCAGACATGTTTCTAGTCTAATTATCCGTGTCGAGCCATTTTGTAAACAAAAAAAATTGTGTAAGTTAAATAAAATTCAGAGACAGGCCAGGATATTTGAAGCTCCACTTTCAAACCAGCAAAACAGTACTTGTTCTTATTTCTGTTGTCACCTCTATCCATAGACCTTTCATGCCATATTCCCATGAAAAGAAAAATGAACACATCTGGTAATATTATGAATTTGGTTTGTTTGAAGGTTGTTAGACATCTACTTGAGGAAATCTAACAAAACTGGAGAACTGTACAATGTTTTGTGTGTAGAAGAAACTCTCCAGGTGGAATTATGTGGACAAGTTTTCACGCCCCTTTATTATCACGATTAAACTGAAGGAGTAAATATTTGCTGTTGCTAATGCTTTAGATACTGTTAGGGCTTGGAGGCATCTTATCATAATACTGACATAACAACAATATCCCCTGAAGTGCTCACAGTGCAAGCAGTTATGAAAGGAAAAGGGATGATTCTGCCTATTTTAAAGATGAAACATGTAGTTAAAGGCGGGGGACGGAGGCGGCTGGAGTCGGTGGCCGTGGGGTTTTGTGCCAGAAACACACCTCCCTGACATGCTGGTGTGCGTCAAGATGCAAGATTAGGTTATTAGAAATTACTCTAATTAGGAAGATTCTTGGGCTGGGCGCCCCAACTTAGAGCTTTCGGGGAAGTCAGTATGCACTAGCTCTTCAGCTGCTGGTTGCACACAGTTAATATACTTGACTTACGCAGAGCTGCTGCTTCTAGCTTGGCTTGCTGTGGCATTTCTTCCCCTCACAATGCTGAGTGAATAATTTACGGATGAAGTTTGTCTTTTTCTCACATTTATATTTGCCATTTGAAAAATCTTTGCTGAATAATTTATCAAAATAAGCTTTTTTCTTTAGTTCTTTTCTGAGGAGGCCGTAGGAAAAGTTTCTGCTGCCTAATTGGAGGTTCCCAGAATCAACTTTCTCCTGCGAATACATGCCAATTTAAAATACCTGTTTTGTGAATATTTGCTGTAAGTTGAGCGAGCTACTTGTTAAAAACATTATGTTCTGATGAATGTTTCTCCCAGGAAAGTTCGCTTTTCAATATTTGTGGAAAACACACAAAGGACAAGGACACAGTTGAAGTCTCTTCATTTGCAAATATATTTGAATATTCATGATGCATATTTTAATATTCACCCGTTTTCTGCTTATGTGAATGCAGCATGTGTGTTTTAAGGTAGAATACATCCGTGGCGATTTGTTTTGTTATCAGAAACATTAATGTTGGGAAAAACTAGCACAAGATTTGGCCAGCGGAAATCCTACTGCCTGACTGAGGCCTTAAATAAAGTCATAAATCACACAGGTTGTCTTCCTCCCCCAGCTGAGTGGCACAAATAATTAATATTATGGTCAAATATACACAGTGTGTGAATGTTGGAAGGGCCACCATGACCCCGCAGGTGCCGTAGGAGCTGAGCCGGGGCTGTATGGGATGCGTTTGGAAATGTCCCCCTTCGGAGTATCACTTCTCATCACACGCTGCACTCAGCAGACTCACATCCTGAGGTGTTTAAAGGAAGGTGAAGATGAAAAGCACTTCGGACCCAGTCAGAAAGAAATTAATTTTCCATTTTAAATCGGTGCTGCTGAAAACCATTCCCTCTCTTGTCTGCTCAGCACGCGGCATCCAGCGCTTCTCTCCATTCATCTGGTGCCTGTCGACAACTCCTCAAATTGTCTTATGGGGAAATTTCCTCCTACATGTTATTTGAACATTTTTTTTCCCTATCCTGATAAATGATGTTGCCAGCAAAGATTACTTCTTTTCAGGCCTGGCAAACACTATTTCTTACCTGACGGCTTATTGGGAATACAATTGGAAAAAACATGATAACATTTTTAAAAAGGCGTGATGGAATAAAGGGAGAAGAGAGATTTGTATCTCCCGCCTAGTAGTTGCAGACAGAGGAAATTCCTACTCTGATTATCTCCGGAGCGTGCGATTTTTCTTAGTAGACCTGGTGATTAAGTACTTAGCTGAAAAGCATGAGTGTCACGGGCCGCTGCCTTCCCAAGGTCGCTGTGCTGGCACATGGAGGAAGGTCCCCACCGTCACCTCGTGAGTGGTGCGGGCTGTCCCCTCCGATGGAGTGGTGGAGGAGATGACTTCTGCCCGCCTGACGGCGGTGGCGTGGTGGGGAGCCCGACACCTCAGACTTTGTTATTTTTACATGCCGTGTGCTTGGTTTCTGTAGAAGGACAGTCTTCCCATTTGTCTTCTCTTTGAAGGCACAGACGTTCTTACCTCCAAAATGTCCTCACCGCTCCTTGGTGTGCTTTCAGATTGTGTGAGCCACTGTGATGCTAAATAATATCCTGCTGCCTCTGCTGATTGCTTTGGTGCAGTAGCTGTAGGAGCTGCTAAATCAGAGCTACTTTGGTAGGTACAGGAGTGGCATTTTGCGTACCTGAGATCCTTTCAGATCCTCTCTAGATCTAAGCTTACTTGTAGTTTAGTTTGTTTGAAAATAATGAGAATTGCATTGGTCAAACAATCTGCATGTTTGTAATCTCTGTTGAATAACTACTTTCTCGTAGGTGGTGTTGGTCTTCAAGACGTTGAGCAAAGTCGGTGGAAGTAAGGTACCCATTGCTCAGAAGTTCGAACCCAAGTGGGAATCCCCGCAGCAAAGGTGATTTTGCTCAAACCAACAGAAACTTTGAAAATTAGCTCAGTTTGTTCCAGTTCCTCTGTGTTTGGGGGTGTGTGGGGGTGGTGGGGGTATGGTACAATGCACTTGTTTTAACTGGTACAAAATCAGCAGTATTGAAAGTTAAGCAATTTTTCTACATGCTTTGTCTTCTAAGCAGAATTTCTTAATTTTTTATATAGCCCTGATTTGCTATCAATGGAGGAAGTATTCAGAGATACCTACTGTGATCTTTTTCTGGAGATGTCATATACACCCTCCAAAAATAACCTATTTTCAGCAGCAGATAATTCATCCACTGTCTCAAAGTATAATCTCAAAATCTCAATACGTTGTTTTATTTCTTACTCTATTATGTTAATAATCCCTTAATCTACTGCTATACTTGCCTATTTATGTATTCATTGAACTGTGCTGGGAAATACCTTGTTGAAAAGAGAAGTTATCACCAGTTATTTTATTACTCAGTATAATTGCAGGTTAGTACCTATTTGTTGGGGGAGGGAGAGGGAAAAGTTACTTGTCAATTTTACTGAAACTCATCAGGAAGTCAGCATAAAACACCCTAAAAGATTTGATTTCCGAAACCAGCTGAGTGCCTCTCCCCCACAATCTGCCCAGTTGAAGAAGTCACCGGCCACACTGACGACTGAAAGTCTTGGCCAGAGGATCACTGCGAGATGACAGGATATTCTGGCTGCAAGCATGGGCTAGAGAATGTTCTTCTTACTGTGTCAGACAGTAGGGAGAGGAGATGCACAGTGCTGTAGCTCTTAGCTTAGTCCTGTGTGCGTAAGATAAATACGTAAATGTTTTCTGGTTTTCATGTTGGATCCTTAGTGGGGAAGCCAGGAGGAGGAGAACAGCTGTGCCTCTGAACTGACTTCTGAATCAGCACATTTACCTTGGACACTGTCCTGACCTTCAAAATTCAGGGGAGAGCAATCAGTCCTGACAAGAGGTCTCTTTAGGACTTTTAGATTGTCCCTCCCTCTCTCTTATTTCAATTACCTAATATAATTCAAAAATTGATTTCAGCACAGTAAAGCAAGCTATAGACCAGATACGGTATTTTCTTTGCTATGTAGCCCATAACTAACAAAACAACAATTTCTTTATTATAGGATGAAAGCACATCTAAGAAATATGCTGTCAGTGGTGTCAAGAGGAATGTGGCACACTGCACCATTTCTGGGCATTAATACTTTCATTTATTTTCAAATACTTTGCAGAGCAGCCGACACCTGGCATATAGATTGTGCACCATTAAATCAAATTGAATAAATGTCTGAAAGAGTTTTTGGAATTACTGTACCATTCAAACCCTGTACTGGCACTGTAAGGCAAAAGAAGAAACATAATGCTATTAAAATTTTTCTTATAAGATGCAGTTCACCTGCCCATGTGCTGTTCGCACGGAACTTACTCGGGTAAATTTAGGGTACATGCTATTCTGCATAGCCGTGAAGCATATCCTTAAGTCTCCCTGAAATACAGAAGAAGGCAGGGATTACAAGTCCTTCCTGAGGAGCCGGAACAGAACCCATTAAGGTATTGCAAGTCATGCAACTCTGTGGCCCTGAAAGTATAATTCGATTGTAATTCCGGAGGTTACTAAAAGGAAATCCATAGTAGGCTGTAAGATAAGCAAAAGCGAGATGTGTATTTACTACAAGTGGTTAAATGTGAGGTGTGCGAGTCCCTTATCTCTTTTGTCTGCAGTTTATCACCACTGAAGGCAAGTAAAAGAGGAATAACATCCAGTTCACAAGAGAAGATTGGATTAAGCTTTCCCAAACGTCTTATGGCACTTATTTCCATTTCACTCTCCTCTGGATTAGCCTAACTCCTTCAGGCTATTTCCAGATCTGTAAAGGAGAAGGTCTTGGCGCATGGGAGGGAGGGGAGGATGGCCAGCGCGTTGTTTCTTTGTGGAGGAATTTGCCTTTGACTTCTGTGAAGGAATTAGGAGACCTACAAAGTCCTACTTGAGTGCGGGACTTCTCTTATGTGGAACTTTCTTTTCCAGATTCCTTTTTGCTATGCAAGCTTACTGCTTTGTTATGGGTGTCTCTTATAGGGGTTTATTGTAGTCGTCATTTATTAGAAGAATCCTGGGTACTCTCATGTCTTGCTGTGGTTATTATCACTGCCCTTGTCTACAGCTCTGGTTACTTCAGTTCAGTTTATGCATGTGAAATAGCTAATGAAATATTGGAGTGGACTTGAGGTGATTGAGTTTATGTACTATGAATGATACAGAATTTTTTTTATGTTACCTCTTTGTTATTGTGTGCAACCTTGGAATAAGCCCTTTCTAAAATACACCTAAATGAAAGGTAGATGCAAGAAGTGTAATGAAGAGCAATGTTCCCTTGACTGCAGACAAGCATGTGAGGATGCCTAATGTGCTGAAAGGGCAATCTGTCCAAGGTGAAAGTAGAGGCAGCGACATCAAGAGAGACAACACAGACACCTGGCATGTGCATGCAAGAGACCGACACCGCTAAAGAAAAATTACTCAGGCAGAGAGATAATATAGAGCACCACATGTCGGTGTTGCCGATTAACTTAACTTTCATGGCATGAATCCTTAACTTTTCCCTTAACTTCATTGAAGGAATCAAGAGAAAAAAGGCAGCCAGTCTCTCTCTGCAGAATCCTGCCTGGCTCACTCTGTGACGTGGAAATAGCCCCAGGTTTTCTGGACTTCATTTCTGTGTGAGAAGGGCTTCTGCAGCAGCGGAGCACAGGGTCCTGTTCTGGCGCAGGGAAAGGATGCCGCTGCTTCTGATACGGTGAAATCCAGTCTCTGTCAGTGTCCCCGTTCCACCTGCATTATATTAATTTTAGTAGAAATGATGCAGTCTGGGTGCAAGGTGGTTCTCAATCATAAGTATTAGTTTAGACAGGGTGGGTTATCCAAGTGAAGGCTGATTGTGCAGAGGAGATGATTTTGTGGTTCATAAGTATTTACTGTCCAGATACTCCAATTTTTTCTTAGCCTTTTGCAAATATATCATAATTTGCTTTACATGCACTTGTGTGGAAAAGAGAACGCACTTATGGAATATTATGTTTTACTACTCCAGTGATACTTAACATAGAAGAAGTGATCACAAATAGACACTCATCACTTTCCAGCTAATACCACGCTGTTTGCAAATGGAACAGGAGAAAACCTCTGGATCTTGGAGGCTCTGACAGGTAGCTGCGAGGAAGTTTATAACAGCCCTTGGAGCTGAAATGAAGGGCAGCTTTCCCTGCTTCTTCATTTTGAGGAGGCAGGCAGTGACTCTTTCTTGCCCACTAACGGACAGTGCTGATCAGCACAGCATCTTCCCATTCCTGTCAGACCTTTGATTTTCAAAGACCACACGGTTCTTTTTCTAACGCTTTTCTTGTTTCTCTCTGGTTACTGTTGGAACTGCTGCATCTTCTTTGAGCTCCTGGGCACTATGAGACATCTCCTAGATGTTGAATCTTGTCATTTTTGATAAATGTCTGTGAACCACAGAGCTCAGCTGAAACTGCAGCTCAGCATCCTGAAGTGCCAGTTTAATCTATTTCTAGCGTTGGAAAAAAGGGGGGGGAAACGAAAAAACTCACAGCTTTGTACCAGTAATAACAATGGGAACGAATTGGCTTTCAGAAAATAATTTAATCCCTGGAGTATTGGAGATGGCTTTTGAGTGTCATGTTTGACAGAGCCTAAGGTAGGGGAAGTGTCCTGTTGTTGTGGCTTGTATTAAAAAAAACTAAACCTTTTTCCTCTAAAAGTTCATTAAAGTGCAGTTTTATTTTACTATTTTCCAGACTGAAACTGCAAGCGGAACAACCTTCTCTGGGAAATCCTGGGGATTGTTCTTGCCTTAGCATTGTCGGATCACTTCTTGTGTGCGTGCCCTTCATATTGTTTTATCTGAGCTTGTGATCTGAAGGGATTTGAGGATTAATCATGATGGTGGAGAAGCCAACGACAGTTCTTTTTAAGAGATGATTGATTACTCACCAGGAGAGCTAGAGGAAGCTTTTAAAGACAAAAATGGGTGCTGGCTACCTATTTGCCGTTGGGAAGCCGGGAAAATAAGGTCTCTATGTCTTAGTCTCTGAAATTTCCTTCTGGATTCACCAGGGTAAGAGAACAAATTTCCCTACTGTTTCCATAATTCCATCTGGGTTAAGACAGTCCTTAACGCAGCAGTTGCCGTCAAATTAAATGTCGGACAAGTGCCACAGAAGATGAGAATTAAAGTTCGGATGCCACGTCTGCCTGGTTCTCGGGATCAGACAGAGTTTATTTCCTCGCAGATGCTAATCAGCTTCGCTGGCTCTGGACGGGCTCCAGCTCTCCAAGAGCTGTGGACAGGGTTTCTGGATGTCGCCACGGGCTGATGATAGACAGGTCTGTGGTTGTGTGCCTGCGGTAAAATGGTAAAACCCGTCCTTCTGTTTCAGCCTGCTGTCTTGCTCAGGCCAGCAAATTTCGTACTTATTATAGGCTGCTTGAGGTGTTCTAGCCCCTTCTTTTCACCTACTTTTACTTGTGGATTCCCTCTGTGCCTGGACATGTCTTTTTTTTGTGTTTGGGAATCACTGGTTCAAATTAAAACTATTCAGTATGATGTCTTGTCAAGGTTCATGCCCTTGAAAACAGCACCCCTGCTTTACTGTTTGGGTTGCTTTAGGTTTCTTTCCAAATACCATTAATTATCTAGAAAACCTGCAAGCATATTTATAAGTATATAGAGTATACAGAAGTACATGTAAACGTATCTATAAGTGCATTTAGGCCAAGTATTAGGAATAAACAGGATGACCACCTGTTTAGCATTCATCTTCATCAATCTAAACTACCATTTTTATTTGTACTCTGGTTGTGACATAAAAATTACTGCGCACAAAATAAAATTGCTTTGTCTAATAATCCTTTGTGGCAGGGTTATCAATAGTTCATTAGTCTTGCTTTGCATCTGTCAATAAAAGGTGCAATTGAGAAAGAGAGAGCTCAAGGAAAGAACTGAGTATATTCTATATGGGAAGATGTCTTCCACTTTGGCCACCCTTTCTCTCCTTACGATTGTAGGCTGCGTGGTGTGGTTGCAACATACACACAGCTTTTCTTTCCTCTTGAAACACCTTAGAGGCTGGTATAAGGTTTCATTTATTCCTGAAGAGGCCAAAAGGGCTCTCGAATCTCTGAGCTATATTCACACCATGAAAACGCAAGTGTGAGAAACTTCCGCAACAGGATCAGTAATTATTTTAGCTGTCCTTTGGGTTTTGCCACTCATCCAAAAGGCACTCACGCAAAGGCAAGTTGTCCCTTCCTGGCTAGAAATCAGTGTGCCTCTGACCAAGATGACAACATGCTACATGCTGACTAATGAGTGCCCCTTCCTGGGCCATCTAGGTGCTCCTCACTCATTACCCCGGTTTATGTAGCTTGACGTGAGAGGTTGGATGGTATCCCAGGAAGGTGGCATGGCTTCAGGCGATGATATTTTACTCCCATAATCTTGCCAAGTTCATCTTAGCAGCATTTTGTGTTCTGGTTCTTCTCGATCTGCGTCCCTGAACTCCACACAACGTGCTGGAGACAATGTATGTACCGCTTCTGTGTCAAAGTTGACCAAACAAAACTTCAGCACACCCTTGGTAGTTCCAGCTTTTTATCAATTAATTAGAACTCCACATAGTTTGACAAGGAGATCAACAAATAAATTGTGTCATTAATTAGATACCAAATAATTAGTTGATGGCTCCTGGGGTGCCACTTGATTTCTTTCACCACGGTCATTATATAGTTACAACAAGTTTTACTGATGATCAGCATGCAGTAGTTTCAAAATTCATCAAACCAGTAGGTGTTGAGTGGTGGAGCAAAACATCTGCATCACCAAGGTGTTTGGAAGTCCTGGTCTCCTGCAGCAGTGGAGTACAGGAAGGAGCCTTGGCTGGGTGTACTTGGTTGGGTACAAATGGGATTTCTGGTCACGGAGGGACTTCTCATAGTTACTTGGAGGGTGAGCTAGGATGTGCAGTAGCACAGTTGTGCCCATTGTCCTGCAGCCGAGAAGGCTCTGCAGGCTGGAGCTCCACCATGACCCTACGGTTAGGGCACGAGTCGATTCAGCACATCTAAGAGAAGCAGAGCGTTTATGTAGCCCCATAAAGCGATTGCAAAGACGTCAAGGGATACGTAGAGTTTATTCTGAAAAAAGCAGCTAAGTGAGACAAAACCCTCTGGCCTTCTGGTACACTAGAAACAAGTTTCTTGAACATATATCCACCATGTGTAGGTAGCTGAGTAGACCAAGTGAAAAGTTTTGACTGAAAAACTATTTTGTCAGCATGTTGTTTCAATGAACGTTTCATGAAAGCCTTTTGATTTCTTCAGATTTTCCTGTTAGAAAAACATCAATCATGGTTTTGGGTAATTCTGGTGCAAGAAAATTCTTCATCCAATTTATTTTATTTCCTTTTCCTTTTTGCCACAGGAAAAAGAACAGAAGATTGAAAAGTTGTAATGTCTTCAGAATATAAAAACATTTTCTCATACCCTTTGTTTCACAATGTGCTGCTGAAAATGACAAATGGAGAAAAAAATTAAAAATTTGCAAACTGAAAAAAAAAATTATTTTGAAATTTCTCGCAAGGTATGTTTGCCTTTTTTGAAAAGTCGGTCTTATTCATATGTAAGTTAGAAAAGTGATCTGGTACCACTAGGCTACAGTTGAAGAAAAAAAATTTGTGTATAAAGATCTGAGTGATTTTAAACTTCTTGTGTTACAGTATTTTCTATCAGTATTTCATCATAAGAAGTTGGTGCAGAGACTTTGAGCCTCACTTTGCTGGCACAGGTAAGCTGTCTCTCTGTTAAAGTGTCATTCTTCGATGGTTTTCTCTGCTGGTAAAAGTTAGCAAGGGGAATGAAAAGGGACAAATGCTCACAGCCTATCCAGAAGAACGAGGAGAGAATGAAAGAATTTTAGTTCCTTTTGAAACGATGTCTCTTCCCTTCTGGCTGCAGGAATCCCTCCCTCTCGAAGCCAGCCCAAGCTGACAGCAACTGCAGCAACAGGCGAGACTAAGCAACGGGAAAACGGGACAGTTAGAAGGTAAGAGGGTATTTGGCACATTTATCCCCTGTCTGCTCCTTGCAAAGCTCTTCCAGAGCCTGACCGTAGCTCTGACTGTCCCACTGTGTTTGAAGACCAGATCCAAGAAATGACTCAGGGCCCATCTGTGTTGCTAAATAACTTCACTCCGTTGTTTGTTCCTGGTCTTTGCCGTCAGACTGTCCATGCTAGGTGCTGTTTTGAAGCGAGACAGCTAGTTTCCTCCAAGAGGAAGCTCTCCAGGGCTGCTGTCACAGATGCAACGCGTGTTCTCCTCTCATGAGCTGTGAAGCGTCTCTGGTATCATCTCAGCTCTCTCGGACCGACGTCGCCATCCTGCCGTAGGCCTGCCTTGCGGGTCCCAGCGGGCGTGCGGTGCGCACGAGGCATCTCATTCAAGTCCTGAGCAATGCCCTCGAATCCCACAGGCCAAAGAGGGAGGAAATTGTTCGAGGTTGGACTGATGCGTGTACAACAGGGGCGGTTTGCTCTGCCCATACGGCATTGCTCTGCCCATGGCGGGGGGTTGCCTTAGTTGGGAGTAACGCGTGGTTTTAGTAACAATTTAAAATTTACAGCATACTGTGAAGGTAACTTTGTATGGCAATCCACAGCTATATTACTTTTTCTAGTTTTATCAACAAATACAGCCTTTCTTAACGGCCTTTCTACCCTTTTGCCTCGCAATTTATTTTTGAATGTGTTATAAATAGCCAATGCTCTAGATCGGGTCAGTTCCCTAAGGAAATAAGTGCATGCCACTTATATATTAGAGGCTAAATTCTTCCCTGCCTTATACTCACCGAGTACAACATTAGGGGAGGTGTAAGGCAGAAAGAACTTGATACTGTGTACAGAAAGTAATTTTAAAGAATTACACTAATTGTATTTTTAGAAAGTTTATTGTAAGGTCAATTTATTTTGCCAAACGATGAGTAATTAATTTTACAGAAGATGTTAAAGAGAGTAAACTCCAAACTCTCTGCTCTAACTTGAACCTTGACATTAAAAGTACAAGACTTGAGCGTACCGGCGTTCAAAGATGTGCTCAGTGTTGGCTGAGTGATGTGTGGTGGTGAAAGAGGTGGCAGGGCAGGGGAGAGAGGTCTGAGCGTCCTTTAATCAGCCAGCGAAGGAGCCAGCAGTGGTCCAGCCACGCCGCCCAGCACAAGCTGATTTCTCTCGTCAGAAGCTGGCCAGCGCGCCTCGCTGGGGCGGCCCCTTTCGCTGTGCCTCTGGTCCTCCAAGGGTTACGAAGGTGGGTTCTCCGTGCAGGGCAAAAGACAAAGTTTGAGGGATGCGTGTAATTATATGGCAATTCTGTTGTTTTTTCCAGAAATGCTAACTGACGGGTAGTCATCCAGCACAAGCCACTGTGTGTTTCTTCATCTCTGCCATCTGCCGTGGTTGCCCTCTTCCCTGCCTACTCGTGATAGAAGAATTGTCTTTTTCTCCATCCTGCTAAGCTTCCTGGGCAAGTGATCCCCTTGTGCCACTGCTGGACCAGTGTCACAAGGCTGCTGAGAAGACGTGACCTGGAGGAGACGGGCATCAGTGCTGACCTCCCTGCAAGATACACATCACCCACTGACGCTTCAGTTTAGCTCCTCACTCAGAAATCTCTCTTGATTCTAATAAGGAAACCAAAACAAAGGGAGGTTTGAAGAAACTGTAATCTGTCTGATGCGCTGGTGAGACAAAATCCCTCTCCTCACTGGCTCGGGGAATTGTACTCCAAAATTCACAGCAGTTGACTCTTTCATACTGCTGATGTATGTAATGTAATTTACTCCTTTCCCATAATGAAAAATCTTTAGATACAGGTGAAAAAAACTTCAACCTTTTTTGACCCTATGGAAGGTCGAAAGAAAAGCCTAACTGATTTAACACTGCCTTTTTTTTGGAAGGATGCTATTCATACTTTGGTTTAACAATCCAGCATAGAAGAAAACAGCATGACTCGAGCCAAGGAGAAGAGTAGAGGGAGTGAATAACGACAGCACAAATCAGCAGTAAAGAAGCAGTCTGCTGCAGCACCTGTACAGAAAGCCCGAGGCCAGCGAGGAAAGTGGCAGAAAGATTGCAGTGGGAAATGGCATGGGGAGCACCATATGCACCGAGCACCGAAAGGCTGAGAACAGCATTTTAAGCTATCCTAAAGATGGGGGAAATGTCTCTGCCCTTGAGTAAGGGCAAAGAGAGATGAAATTTTGAAGATGGACAGTTCAAGAGCATACTTTTAATGTTAGGGAAGCGCAGGTTTGCTTTTATTTAAAATACAGTGTGTTGATGCTAATGAGGCACTGTAGATGTTCACAGGGATGCAGTGTGCAGAGGAATCTAGCACTGGCTATTTCTTTAGATGAGAAATGAGTATTGATACGGTTGCATGAAGTTTACAATAAAAAGCAATCCATTAGTCAATCCAGCAAATTAACCACTTTGAATGCAAATTAGGGAGAGCTTCTGTTTTGCTTTGTTCGCTGTGTTCTTGTTTTAGATAGGGTTTGATGCGGAAATTGTTTGAAGCAGGAATATAGTTGAATAACATTCTCAAAATAGCCTCTGCTATTACTATTAGGATGTTTACAATCTATGTAATGTTAGATTTTTCTACTAAATGTATTTTCTTCCTAATTTTGAATTTCCCTAGTCTGCTGAGTCTGTTTCACTTGGGATAAAATAGAAGAAAATGTATTGTGTGAAATCAAAACAGGTTGTTAAAGCCATCCCACGGGATGCAGGGTTAAGGTTCCTCCACCAAATCAGGCAGACAGTACGGTACTGTCTTTTCTGTGTTTTTTTTCCCATTTTGTTTTAAATGAATACTACTGGAAGATGAAGGATGGGCCACTTACCTGACTCGCTTTGGTACCTAAGTCAGGGAGAGAATTCGTGGCAGAGGGTCCCAGAGATTCTGGACAGAACCTCCTGGTCAGAGACGGCAGCTTCCCAGGATCTTGGTCTGGGTGGATTTACTTCCTCCTTCAGGTAAGAACATAAAATGAGGTCTTTTGAATAACCTAAGTGTTTGGCTTCTATTTTTGCTTGGTCAATCTATTATGTTGTGAGCTTAGAGTTGAAAGCCGGCGCGAGTTTGCTGTTGACATCAGTGGGGGTGGGAAGCAGCCAGGCGCTCCTGATGTTGAGGGCATCGGCATCCCAGAGCCAGGCGGGACACAAGGGCTCGGGTGGAAGAGCTCTACCAGAGTCCCACAGCTTTACAGTCCGTTTACTGGTGACTGCAAGATGTTTTGCATGCATCTCCTTTTGTTCTTACCTAAATGTGAACACACACACACATCAACGGGACTTAAAATCTTCCTGGTTCTTAAAATCTTCCTGGTTCTTTTATGAACATTCTGCTTCGTTATTCCTTTCATGTGTTTTGCACAGAACAAGCCAACACCAAGAAAGTAACTTATTGTGGGTGATCAGAAACACCTTTTTTTTCCCTGGTGTTTCAAAAGGCAGTACACATAGATTGAATATTGTCTGTACACAGGGTCACCATTTTCCATATATAACTACGGTGTCATGCAGTTCATTATTTCATATGTTTAGGAAAAAAATCAGTGTCAACCAAGGCTTGTGACTGTCATTGGTTTTATTAAAAGCAAAAACATTTGATCTTTTGAAGAAAGGAAAAAAATCAGCTCCTGTATTTTTTAAAATATTTTGCACTTGGTCTTATCTAAAAGCATCAAAAAGTGAAAAATCTAACATGACATTATACATTCTAGTGGCCCCTAATAGCCAATCACTCCACCAATTTTTCTAAGTTTATCTTTAATCTACTATTCCCAAACTAATTAAGGACTGAATGCCTTTGGACTGGTTTTCATTTTGTCGTTAGTTATTGTGACATCTTTACTACAAATTCTTTTTCAGTCTAATTAAATTCCTGCAGCATAAATGTCATTATTAATATCATCACCTTTGGTAGACTAACTTTGCCTTGGTCTCCTGATAACTGTGCATTGTAGGCTAACTCCCTTTCTTCCTGGTTAATATTTGAAAAGTTTGGCTTGAAGTAGGAACATCTTGAGGCTTAGCATGGACAGAGAATCCATTAATATAAATGTATTAATTCAAATTGATGGGGTTTTATTAAAAAAACTAATAGTTATGCTATTATATTATTTTTCAGAATAATATTTCAAAACTCATGTATAAAACTTACTTTTTATATTCAAAAATCATTCCTGGATGCTAAGTATTCTAATAATTTGAGGATTAGAAGTAATGCCCACTTACATGGCAAAAATTTCCAATCAAATCATTAATGCAGGTGGAAGGGAGACTCACTAAAAGACTGCCAAAAATGAGTATTCATTTCTTCAACCCAAGAGAAGCTTTTCTGTGGGCTCTCTGCAGAGGACAGGACAGCGTTCCAGGAATGGTGGGAGCTCAGCATAGGACTAGTGGGTGAGTCCTTTTTTCCTTAGCAGGTAAATATAAACAAGAACTACCATGAAAAAAAGAATTGATACAAAAATTTCATAATCTATCCATTAGGTTGGCTAACATTATCTTGATAACTTTTTGTTAATTGTGTATTTAATAATGATTTTTTTACTTGTAAATCCATCAATCAGTAATACAGAGATTTCCTAGAAGGGCACAGGTAACAGTGAATTACCTTTTGTGGGAGGTGTGTTAGGAGTAAATCAACAAATTGATTCCTAGTCTAAAATACTGATTAATTTCTTAAGGTGAAGTTTTGATCTTTGATCTCTCAAAGTTTTGATGAGTATTAGTGGTATTAGAATTGCAGGTCCAGACACCCAGAACAATCTATTAAGTTAATAGGCAGTGAGAGTTTGAGATTGATTGCTATAATCACAGCATGAAAACTGAAATTTGTTTTATAGATATAGATAACTGGACCAGACTCTGGCACAACTGCAGAGATGTACAGTGCTACAAAAATGGTCCGCTTAAATTCTGATAAACTAAAAAGGAGAATAAAATGCTATTCAGAATAGATGAGACTCTTAAAATTTGATCCTAATAAAATAGTCCTAAATTCTTCACAAGCCCATACAAATTTAGGCAAGCCTAAATAAGTATAGGGAGGCTATTAACTTTGTATTGGCTCTACAGCACAACCTACACCAGCCCCTTGAGAAGCCATGATGCACAGTAGCATCATGGTCTGTATTGGGGTGATATAATTAAGGAAGTCTCTGGGATCTTCAAATCGAAGCAGAGGGAAGTAGAAAGCTTGCTACTGCTGTGAAATCCTCCTTCCCACCCTGTATCCACTGTGACAAATCTCTACCGACCCGAGGGATGCTCTGGGGGTTCGGCTGGGATGCCCTGCAGGCAGAGGCTGTGCCTGCTGAAGCAGCCCTGTAACGGATGGCCAAAAGCTCTCCAAAGACCGATTAAATTGCCAAGTTAATATATTGAAGAAAGTGCACTTCAATAATTAAATGGCTCCCATGCAACTGCTACATTCTACAATTTTTTTTTCTTGTGCTCTTGCTCATATTTTGACTATCCTTGAAGTAGTCCATGCTTCCAGAGCTTCCTTGGAGCTCCCTGAATTTTATAGAAAAGCCCTCGACGCTGATCCTTTCACTGCCTGTCGTCACGAGACTCAAAGGGAGAGGGGTGCCTCGCGCACGTTCGAAAGCCTGGTCCTGAGCTGTCGAGATGGTCCCGAGACACCCACCCAGCTCAGAAATCCTCTGGTCTGATTTTAAACATGGTGCAGTGGCTTATCTGCTAAATAAAATCTAAATGAGAAATGTTGATACTTAATGGAATATAAGTTTGGGGATTTCACATAAGAAAGCTGCTGTCACTGCTTTGATTTGTTAGGGGAGAGTTATGTGCAGATGGTATATGCGGAGTTATTTCCTGACTGTACTCCAAAGTAAGTTGATTTGTGGTTTAATGACTTTTATCAAAATGAAATAAGCATTTGATCTTTGGATTTGATCTGGCTATATCTACAGCTGCTACACCACTACAGCAATTACTTCCAAACTGGGCTTTTTGCCCAGGCAAATGGAGTTCGTCCTTGTTTCATGTCTCATTGACTGTCCTGATAATACACACAGTGGTACTGTAGGTTTTTTCTTCCTCTGAATGTGATAGGTGTGAAAGTAAGAGCATAATTCCCTTTTTTAGTATCAGTGTTGTGTTATTATTATACATTCGCTACCACTGGTTAATTTTATCTTGAAGCTGCTCCGAACTAAAATTTAGTATAAGAATGTGTGATTTTCTCTACATAAACCTGCTATGCCCTTTTTATAGAGAAACAAGAAATTCATTTATGAATTCTAAAGCTGGGAACCCTCATGGTAATCTTCACATCTGTCTGCGTGGTTTAGGGATGAAGTTGTAGCGATACCTTGTACACCCATGCTGGATTAAATCCACTCCTAATGTATTTGCATGGAAGGCAATAGAGTTATACTAGGAATAAGTTTATCCCCTTGTATTCATCTTTGAAAAAGTGCTCTTTTTCACTACTGGCTAATTAATTACTTACAGAACTAAATTGTCGTGTGTTAAAATCAGCAATTCTTTTTCCAGGACAATACTTCTGTCTTTATTTACTGATCAGGACAAGATTTCCTGAAGTTCAGCCCCAACAGCTCCCAGTGAGAGATCGCCGTTAAGATGAACGGTTCTTGGGGCTTGGTGCTGCCCGCTGTGACTTCCGTGAGTAGCCCCAGCTCACGCCAGCTGCGTTTTTGAGCAGAGTGTAGGAGACAGCAGCTAATTTGATGGCTTGCAGCCAGCTCACCTGGGTGAGGACTCACAGAACGAAGCTGCTGGTTTGCGGTACGTGGTGCATTCTCTAAGGCGGTGCTGGATGAGGATGCTCTGGAAACAACCTGGGTTTGCAGCTAGCAGGTCTGAAGATTCACAATGGCAAGGAGACGCAGTCGCAAAGAACTACAAAGCAAATGAAAGATTTTTGTTCTCCCCTTGTTTACAGTCACATTGGGAGAAAGCGCACCGCGCTTTGTGTGGTTGGAAGCTAGATTTTAAATTGTCTTTTTTGGTGGGATACTTCTTAGAGATATGCGATAAAAACGGCAATAACTGGAAAGTGACTGCTGAATGAGTTGCCTGTAGATTCGCAGTCCTACCAGAAACTGTGTGAGAAGGCGGTTTGTCATGAGCGCTCTGGAAGGTTCTCCTGTGCCAGGGTTGCTGCTGTGTCTTTAGCAAATCAAACTACTTGCATAGTACTTGCTTCTTAATCCAGGAAAATTAAAACTACCAGTGATAGCTACATTGTCTAGCCATCTGCTCTCCCAGGTGCTCCCACGCCTGATCAGAGATGAAGTGATGTGACCTAGAATCCTACTGCATATCTGGGATCATTCCCAGCGCAGTCCCAAGCTTCAATCTTCTGCATGACATCAGATAAAGTAAACATCAAGATCTGATGGGAGAGCATATGGCCATTGCATAATTCATTAGACTTCTTCTCTAGGACTATTTTTAAATATTTTTCAATCAGAATTAGAGGGTGAGGATTATTCAGGAAAAAAAGATAAGAAGATTATGGGGGTTTTCAGAAACATGTCTAGGTACTTCTTGTGGGACTGAAGGCAAATTTGGCCATTCAGCTATGTGTGTTTGTTTTTTAAATGATTATTTCCATCTTGGACAGTTTGACAGTCCTTCATGGTAGCTCTGCTGTCAGATGGTGTAAATCCGATAGCGGGACGGGAAACCTGCTCCTCTTTTACTTACCACTGCTGCTAAAACCCCCGTCAGATCAGACAACATAATTCTACCCTCACACCAATTTCAGAGCTGTATCACTCCATTGCCTTGAGTGTGGTTGTTCCCAATTTCCACACACGAGACACGTTCACGACTATTTACCTTCTGTTTTGCAACGTATCCACTAAGTGTTGGTACGATGTAGCAGACAGAGTAGATGGTTTGCCTGCCCAGGCTGTGCAAAATGCCTCGTAACTGCAAATCATTGCAGCACTTACAGCTTGTTCTCTTGTGTCAGCAAGAAAATGTGAAATGCATTCAGCTTGTGCGGGACACCTGGGATGCTCATGTGTTCTTAAATGAAGGCAGTGCATGCACCCTTTTCCTTGCCTCATTTCACCTGACACACACAGTATGAGTGGTTTTGCTGTAAGAAAGCGAAAAAAACCCAACAAAAAACCCAAACCCAAAAAACCATGTTGTACAGTATGAGTCACTGAAAAGAAATGGAAGGAGGAGCTATTTTGGGGGCTTTTACATCTTCCTTATTGCTAGGAGACTGCTTCCCGGGCGTGCGGTGCTCTTCAGGCTCTCAGCAGCTGCCTCATTTGTACAGCAGCGTTGAGGGCAATTTACGGAGCAGCTTTGTACGAGAGAAGGAGAAGCAAACTTGGATGGGAGCTTATTTTCATTTTTCAGTCTTTCTGAGACAAATGCAAGAGTATACGGGAGACAACTGCAGGTGTCAAGGAGAGCATCGTGCCTGAAATGTCAGGATCTCGGGCTGACCTCGGTGCATTACTCAGGTTTCAGGACAGCCATGGCTTGCGCTCCGCAAAGAGCGGTGTGATTATGTAATTATACCACATTTGGGTTAAATTTGTAGTGCTAGGGAAGCCACTAGTGCAAAAATGTAGTGTTGCCAATCACAGAGGCAAGTTTTGGCTTGTCCCTGATGGTCAGTCCATGAGCTGTGTGGAGAACTTACGCCACCAGCTCCCAGTGCTGTGATCACACCAAGGGCAGATGCTGGGGGCAGCCTGCAGGAGAACGCGTGAACAGCGGCCAGACTCACCATCTGCGACTCCAATTTATAAAATTCTCAGTTCTGAGTAGAAATTATTCTCTGGGAACCACAGTTTTAGTAAGGCACCTGAAGTAAGCTGATTGAGGTTGGGATTGTAAATGGACAAATCTAGGGTTGTAGTCATGAGTGAGTAAAGCCTCAGAAAAAAACAAATCTAAGATCATGAGAACATGTGAATTTATCATCTAGAAGGGAGTTACTGAGACAACTGTGTATCTCTTACTGTATTTTTCACACTAATGCCAGATGGCCAGGACTGGGATCCCCCACGTTCTCCTTCTAGTCTGAGAAGACAAGAAAATAAACAAGGAAAATGTTTGCGATGGTATGAGTTGGCTGCCTGATAAGGTGAGTCATTGCTTTTGATTGCTGAAATAATTAGGACTGCTTTCTAATTTGATTACCACGTTAACCCTTCCGGCTCCATTCAGTCCTGCCCCACAGACCTCAATCATCCTTTAGTTCCTGCTCCTCCCTTGTGCTCCCTGCTCGTGACTACTGCCAAGTTTGGGGACAGTAGCCAAATGCCAGGTGCCTTCAGCACCACGCGGTATCGATGGACTAACAGACTCCAGCAGATGTAAACAGTGTCGCAGAAAAGCTTTATTCAACACAAATTAGTACTTAGAGGACCCATCTCCAGCAGGTCCCAAAGGCAGGCCAGATGGTCACCGTTGGCATGGGCTGCCAGCTCGCGGCCGGCCGGCAGCCTCGCCCCGGGGACTCCCACTTGGTGTCTTCACACCAGTGCGGCGGCGTGGTCTGTGATTCTGGAGGTTTCCCTTTTTAATTGTAGTTGTGAGAAGCTGGGAGCTGTTTGCAAGCGCTGACCCCCATGAGTAGCTGGGGTGGTAGCTAGGAGCACGTGGCTGTGCCTTCTCCTCCACCTCGTCAGGCTTTCGTCTCTTGCCACAACAACAAAGCTGTTGCACGATGAAGCTCTGATAAGAGGTTACTGGCAAACCGCACGCGTTTGCACACACGCTTTTGATCAGGGACTGGTCCCTGTCACTGCCTTTTGGCTGGCTGGACTTTGAAAGCGCCTTTGATCCATCTGTGCCAATGAGATGGAGTTGTTTGAAGTCTTTGATCCTTTCTACGGGCAAACTGTGCTCAGGAAACTTGATGGGCTCGGGATATTTCTGAGGATTTCTTCCATTTTAAAAGTCATGAAAAGCAAGATTTGGCAGCTCTTCCTGCTGGCTTGTTGTGCTTGCCTGTGCCCAGGCAAAGGCATTCTACACCAGTTGGTATGTTGGCGTTGAAACCCATCCCTCTGTTGCTCCCATCATCTACAGGACCATCCTGTGAGTTATCAAGACCCAGCTACAAGACAAGACTGCAAGGAATGACAGGAGAAGAAACACGGGGCAGAAATTTTCAGGTGTGGTCTTGAGAATGATGGAAATTTCGGCAGAACAAGATGGACATGTTAAAAAATATTGCTGTGAGTTCACTGACAGGCACAGACTCCCCGGATGAGACGAGAGCCCATGCGGGTGTGGGATGCCCTGTGCTCAGGTTTTATTTTGGAGGTGCTTGGCACACTGTACGATCCCACGCTCCCCGAAATCCCTGGGTTCATGCCGTATGCATATTCTGTGCACATACATTTATTTTTAAACTTCAATATGCTGCGTTTCCTACCTAGCTGGTATACCAAAGCAATTTTGTTCCTTAGAAAATAAAGGGAATAGCTGGGTAAGTATAACTGTGTTTCTTAACAGCCTTGTTTGTCACAAAATTGCGAACTAAATCTTCACACGACGTAGGGCTGCAAGTATTCAAGTCACATTCGGACAGCAAAGCCCACTGCACGCAGCTTTAATTACAATATTTCTCTCACAGTCTTTCTCATGTTTTTCTGAACATTGTTTAAAGAACTGATGAAAGGGCTGAAAACTTTTCAAACTTTCCTTTTCTTCGGGTCTCTTCAGCTCAGCCTTTCATCACACAGTCAATAAACAGTTGAAAAGGCCTCTTCTGAACTGCAGCAGGAGGGAGGAGGACGAGGGGAAATTAATGATATCACCAAACTGAAACTCTTTCAAGTTCCCTTTAATTGCAGAGGGCACAGGGAGCTCATACAGTTTCTAATTCTCTGATCTCTTGCTCTCCCCAAGGGACCGGTCTCCCTCTCCTCCCACGTTGCACGCGATTTTCCCGGAGCATTGAGCCTGGCTGAGCGAAACGAGGCGGACGCCCGGCTCCCTCCTCGGGGCTCCTCTGCTGCGCAGAGCCCTTCCCGATGGGATTTCGGTAGCGGAGCAGCAGCCCGGGATGCCGGCGGTCCAGGGAAGGGCAGGGCCAGGTCAGCAGAGCAGCTCTCCTGCAAGCCCCGAGGTCTTTCTCTGGGTAAGGAAAGGAGAGGGGGTCTTTATAGAGGGCAGAGTCAGTAAACCTTGGCCACAAACTACGAGCAGCCCTTGCGCCCACCTCCGAGTACCCTCTGCCTTTCTAAACCACAGCCCTAACACCATCTCCTCCACCATTCTCCTCACCCTCCAACTGCACTCCTGTGCATAACCGGGGCCTCAGTGATGTGTCCCCCAGGACCCCCACCTTCCTATGCTGCACCCTAATTTTAGGTAGGGCTCTGTGTCCTCTTCACCATTCCGTGGTCCCGTACCGGGGCTGGTCCAGCTTCATCACCTGACCTTCGTCTTTGGCCTCTTCTTCACAATAACACAGGAATAAAGTCAGACATCCTCTAAACAACACTCTTATTGCCTGATCTGAAGCGGTGGGACCTTTCATGCAGCCCTGGGGTGCCCGAGCTGTGACCAGACCCCGCTCGACTGTTGGGGTGCACCGGCCTCACACCGGTGGTCACGCTGGCGTTGGTGTGCAGCACCCACCACGCAGGGATGCTTCCTACTCATTTAGGCACCTGGTAAGCCGTTCTCCCTATTTTTTATCTTTCAGACAAAAAGACAAAGGTTTTAGAGCAGAATGGAGAGGATGTGGGAGGGTACATCTCATTTAGGTTTATTGTATTTAAGCTAGATAATGAAGAACAGTGTGCACGCAGAAGCATTTTGGCATTATATTAGGAGTCTCTTCAAAGTAGTTGGTTTCCTTAGGAAGAAATTATGACACTTTTAGAAACCTTGTGAAATACCGTATTTGTCAGAAATGTCCTTACGCGATATCTTTCCATCTTGTCCGTCCTGGTTAAACCCAGCCTGTGGCTGGCAGGTACTGCCGGTTCGGTGCCTCGCCTGCCCATCTGTGAGATGGTAAGTGAGAGTTACGTATCCAAGGAGTCCAATGTTAAAAGAGAAAACAATAAAAACCCCAAGACTGTCCGAATATTGCCACTGTCCACCAAGGAGCTGCTCAACTAAACGCACCAGGCGTGCCCTGGCCGTCTTTGTCTTGTGGGAAGTATCAGTGCAACAGGCTGAAAACTGCTCAAAGAGCCATTCCCACCGCTGAAAAGACTGAGGATTATAATTGCAACAGGTCCATGGGCAGAAACATGAAGTAAAAAGCTTTAAATTCAAGTCACACTGATAAGTATAGCAAATAAAGAGACCAAATTCCCTTAAAAAAAGGGATTACAGAGGCTGTGGGGAAGAAATATTTTGAAGGAAGTTAAAAGAGAAGTTAATCTGCTTTTATGTAATTTCTATTCTTCCTGAACTGGCTTGCTTTGGAGGCAGCTGCTTTCAAGGTTTACAGCCGTGCATATGGTTAGGAGGGCTGGAATTGGCAGCCGATCGCCTGACAGGATAATGGCTAACTGGAAAAATAGGTGGGTATATAATTTACAGATGATACGACCACATCAAAATCAGTGAAACACAAACTCTTCGTTTTTACAGTCTCCAGATTGCTGTCTGTTGTGATCTGTTCCTCCTGATTGCTCCCTGTCGCGCAGCTGATCACCTCTCCTCCCACCGGCCCCCGTGGCGGGGAGGACAACGACGAGCCGCAGCGCCGCGGGGCAGGGTAAGATGGAGATCTCAATTTCTGGAGGTTTGTATGGTTTAGATATGGACGGGAGCCACAGCATCGGTACCACCAGGTCCGTGTCTAGCTCCTTCCTCTCCCAACCACCACCTGGGCTTCCAGCCCTGTGGGATCTCCTGGGGCTCAAACAGCCCAGCAGGTCTTGGACCTCCAGTTCTTAAAGCTGTCCTTGCTCTGAAAGAGCCACAGGGCCCTCGGTTGGTCCATTTCCAAATTTTGAAATTGTCTGGGTTTGAACCCAAACTGGCTAAGGTGAAGCAATCACAAAACCAGCAATAAAACTGGTGAAGACACAGAGTTTGGTTACACCAACAGTATTTAACCTTCTGCAGATATCCCTCTCTTTCCTGTTGGAAAGTTGTCTGAAAAAAGTTGCCCTTCAAAAAATGAGTGTGCTGTTATTTTAAATCTGGGCAGAAGTTCTTCTTCATGCTGTTTTTCTCCCTCAGTTTTCTCAATGGGGGAAATGACAGTAAAAAGGGTGAGAGAGTGGGAACCATGAAATGCAGACATGGAATCTGGAAAAAAAGGGCTTTTTCTAAAAGCTGGAAATATTTCATCTCCAAATAAATGGCTTTCTATACAAATATCCATTTATCGTGAACATACCAGTTCTTGTTTTTTCATTGGAAAAGAACACAGAAGTGTTTTGTTAAGCCTTCTGTGCCTCTCCCCGAAAAACAGAGATGTGGCAAAACCCAGGGACACTGGGAGGTGATTCGTGCTGTGGCACACAGGGATTACAGGAGGAGGAGGAGGCTGCTTTTCCTGCGAATGCCCGTGTTGCCCTTGAGGTGATCTCTATCATCTGTCCTACAGTGTGTGTTGAAAAGTGTCCATGTTTGAGAAACAAATGCCGGTCTTATTGAGGCATTAGTCTCAGTTGTATTCTGCCCTAGGGCTGAAGTTTTTTTTAGGCTCAACTCTTCTCAGCTCCTCCTGACATTATCGCTCTGTTTGTTATCCCTCACTTAGGGAATTCAGCTGGCCAGCGTGAACTGCCGTGATGTTTTCTTGTCACAAATTCATGGCTTCACCAGGTAAGCAGTATGTGATGTTTGAAATATATTCTGCATGGGTTGGAGAGGGTCATGCTGCTGTTGAACCCCTCAGAAGAGCCCAAGCAGCGCCCAGGCGGGCGTGGAGCGCTGATAATACTGATTTCTCCAGCTGCATTGTGTTACAGAGTGTGGCCTTGCAAAGGAGGCGGTCGCAATAAGTGTAAAAACTGCCATGTCATTTAACAGACATGGTGCCAGGGCTTTTATCGAGTGTAATCCAACTCCTTCGAAATTCTGCTGAAGGATGCTTGAGCTAACAAAGCTCTGCGCTCTCTGATGAAGCAAGCCATGTACATTAGCTTTATTGTCAAGACATGGCGCAGAGCATTTATTGCTTTTGGCTCATGTACAGTGTAGGATTATTCTGTGAGTTTACACAAGACTGTCTGTTTGTAGTTGAAAGTGAATTATTTGCTCATTAGTGGTTCAGAAAGGTCTGCTTGCTCCCACAATGTGAGACAGCTTGGGCTTCTCTGTGTGATGAAGCGTGCTTGCTTTAGCCCGTGCCCAACAGACTCAGAGCACCTCAGGGTGGTCCAGAGGACGTGGGATTAGGAAAATCTGCAACTATTGTAAGAAAAATATTAATCTCTTTTTCTTTTTTGTTCCCTTGCTGGCAGCACCGCCTCCCACTGGGGTCTGTGCGTGCCAGAGGAGGGAGGAGGAGGCAGAGGACAGCGATGCTCTGCCCAGCCTCAGCCTCTCCTGTCACTTGGACTTCCTCAGCGTATCGGTTCTGGTGAGCTCAGCCCAGCTTCCAGGTGCTGCTGTGGTCTCAGATTTTATACTGACTTTGCACCTCGTAGAAAGCATTCTCCGAATCACAAAATATGGCAGATGGCCGCTTCTGAGAAGAAAACAGCTTTTTAGTGCCAGATTTAAGCAAGTACGTCTGT
>NW_009194739.1:0-27694 GCF_000690835.1 Fulmarus glacialis | reverse complement strand
ATTTGTCATTAGCTATTGGGGGATATAAAGAGGAAAAAGAAGATTTTGCTAACTTTCGATGACTGCATTAGAAGGAGCTGAACTCTACTTTGCAAGAACCTGCTTCTCCAGCTCTGATTAGACAGAGAACCAATGATGAAGTAAGGCATGTTTGCTGACAATACAGGCAGACGTCTAAGGTTACGTGAGATAATTACTCATCTTTTGAGGGGGATCTCTAATCAGAAGAAATATTAGATCAAAATATAAAACTAAAATACCTAGCAGTGCATATAAAGAAATAATGTTTTAAAAGAGGACCTTGTAAAAGCTGAAGACAAAGTCACTTGAAAACATACCCGTATGATCCACACTAAGCTGTTCTAACAGCAACATAGCCTCTTTGTAGGTTGAAGTTGGTAATTCGACATCCTCTGAAGTTGTGTCAGATGAGTGAGTTAAATCAAGGTCATCAGTTACATCCATTTGTATGCTGACCTACAAACAATACAATATTTTCTGTATACAACTATGTAGTATTACAGATCATTACAAATGCATGAATGATTCATTCTCTCACGCACAGCTCATAGATTTGGCTCAAATATGATAAAGTTGCATACTAGCAGCAATTTGTGCATCTGGTTGATCACTACATAAATGCTGTTCCCATCTAAGTGATTAAAAGCTGATATAAACTATTTATCAAGAGACTAATTTTACAGTACCTTGTTCTTTTCACTCCCTGTTTTTGCTGCAGGTCTGGAAAATAGAAATATATTTCAGTACAGGAATGCTTATATTGCATTATGAACAATATCTACAGTTGCTCTGAAAACTTAATTTCAGAACTGAATTAACTAAAATTTAATATAAGAATTTTGTTAGATGTAGTTGAAGACTGAAAAAAAAATTGTGTACTATTATGACTATTGGAAGGCTATTTTCTCCACAAGATATTAAACAAATAGTTGAAATAACTGTTCTCTGCATTTCACTCAAAATGATACGAATCTTACAGCTACAGATATGCAGATATACAGTTATGTTTAATATTAGAGGTTTAGCTCTCTTCAATATTGAGAATCCTTCTCTTACAGGTCAAAGAACCGTAATTTTGGATTCTCTAGTGTACTGGGTCTGGCTAGCATGGAGTTAATTTTCTTCATAGAAGCCCACACAGTGCTGTGTGTTAGTTTTCTGACCAAAACAGTGTTGATAACACACCAATGTTTTAGCTGTTGCTGAACAGTGCTTGTACAGTGTCAACACCTTCTGTTTCTCACTTTGCCTCCCACACAAGGAAGTTCCAGGTGGGCAAGAAGTTGGGAGGGGACACAGCTGGGAAAAAAAAAAAGGCAGAAAAAACTGAGATGCCTGCAGTGAAAGAGTAATTTTGCTCTTCTATAAGTCTCTCCTCTCACTTTTTAAAAATATAAAATATATGTATTTACGCATGTGCACACACTCAGGTAGTTCAGAATTTGTGCACACCTGACCTTATCATTAACTTGGCTAGTCTGTTCAAAGCACTCCAAGCAAAAAGGAAGTGTTTTCGAACACAAAGGCCATCAGGTAGTGTTGTCACATGAAAGAAAAAGAATCATTGTACACATCAGGTTTACAAAACTTCCCTTTAGCTTTCAGGTCAATTTTTATCATTAAGTAAGTTTTATTTATAACATTCCTTATATTCAGTACCTTCCTTCATCTTGAGATGTTTCACTGAAAGTGCTATCATCCAGTACTTGAAAATTATTCCCACTGGAAGAGCTCATCTGCTGATTAGCCTTCTGCTTTGAAGTATGTCTTTTATTTTTCTTTGCAACTTTGGCATTCAGGACAAATTGACTACGTTAAACAGAAAGGGAGGGGGGGGGAAATCAAAATCACCAATTGAGGTAACTTTACATAAAATATTTCTGTGAAACAAACATACTTAAGATGATGTCCAGAAACAACTGAGATGAAAAATATCTATGATAAAACACAGACTTGACTCCAAAGATCATGGAAGATACCCAAGTATTTAAAAAACCTTCCCCTAGGAATAAGGGGGAAACATGGAATCTGAGCTCGGTAAGCTGAACATACGTAATGTCCCCTTTAGAGGAAGTATCTAGAGCAGAGATTCCTTTGAAGGACAGACAGGAAAAAACTCCTGCTTAGGGTTACATAAAAATATCTGTGCCTTCTTCAAACTTTTGAGATTGGTTTGGTAATATCTTCTCCCTTTTCCTGACAAAGAGCATCTGAACTTAATGAAAAGGAAAACACCAACTGCATGGAGATCACTAAAATCACCTAGAAAAGGGAGAAAGCAAAGTAAACTGCAAGCTCCTACTTTTCTTTTCTGGATGGCCATTTCCTACAAAAATAACTGTTTTTTCCAGTCTTCAACTCTGGTTTTGAAGACACGTATTGACAAGGAAATCCACAGGAATTTGGTTTCTCTTTTTTTTTTTTCTTTTTTTTCCTTTTTTTAAAGCAGGAAATAAATTTGAACCTCCATTATGAGCTTAGTTTTTTCTAAAAAAAATTTTTTTTTTTCTTAAATGTTTGAGAAGCAGTGGACTACTCAGTATGGCTTTCAGCATTGAGGAAACCACTTCAACTACTACAATGTTAGAAAACCTAAAAGATACTTAAGTAGTACTACAAATAAGAATTAGAGATTATTTCCTTAGTTTACCCTTTCATTGGCTTTTTAATCAATTTTGATCTCTCCTCAGATGAAAAATTATTTTTGTCATTTTCTTCCACAGTATTTTCATTCTCCATTTTCAAACAGTCATTCTTCCTTAGAGTAAGCTTTTGTTTCATTTGCTGATTAGTAACGTTGCCTGCCGGTGTATTTAATTTATCAAGATCTTCCTGTTTTGCCACCGCCTGTGTTTTGAAACATCTTTGTTTGCTTTTTTCCTTCTCAACCTACAAAAAGAAAGTTAAGTTTCATATATTTCTCAGTATTTCTAGAAGAGAGAAATGCCATATCCAAGATGGAATAATTCAGGGTTTACCTCTGAAATCATGTAAAATGACAAAAAAAAAAAATTCAAATAGAGAAGCATTTTCACAAAATTACACTACAAAGTGTATCAAGTCATTGAAAGTACTTTGAATTCACTCATGATTAAAGATATAACAAAAACACAGCCCTTGGAAAGAAAACAATAGTGCATCTTAAAACATGAACAACAAAAAAGTGAAAGCGTTACTGATGGACAAAGAGTTAGAAGGGCTGCACAATGCTAGTTGTAAAAACACAGAAAAAAATCAAGTGGAACTGTGCTGGGCTACTGTTTCCTTAATATGGGACAGAGGAAGAGATCCCAAACCCACAAGCAGAAATGGTTTCACAGCAAACAGGAATTTTATTGAAAGGCAATGAAGACACACCATGCAGAAATCACAGCAAATGAATAGATTAGTCAAGACCCTGTTCAGAAGCTATTTTCATTCTTTGATTCAGAATCAGAACTGATGTAATTCTGTGCATTTCTTTTTATGGCAATGAAGTGATAACTACTTACACTGGAACTGAGTGCCACCTATTGTTAAACTGGAACAATAATGCATTCTGTGTTTTCCAAAAACCTTCTAATTACATAATGGGGAAAAGGACAACTCTCCACTGCTCTATTTATTCATACGTATTTCCGTTAAAACAAAAACCAATTTGCACAAAGCATCTTCCCTTAATGATGAATAGCTAAAGTGAACAGGACCATTGATATGGAGAAAGACTAAAGGATAAGGAGTAGCAGACGAACTTCTACCTCTTTTTGCAGCTGTACCTTCTCTTTCTCCAAAGCCAGGAATACTATTTGCAGCATTCCTACCTTACTTTTAAATCTTTCCATATCTTGTTTTAATTCTTCATCAAGATTGCCTTTCAGCATGCCACACGATTGCTGAGCATTTGCAGAAAGACTGTCAATTTCTGTTTCTCCTATTTTATTGTTGTCGATAAGGCAGTCCCTGGGAACATCATCATTAAATCCAGAGTCTTTTCCAAGTTTCCTTTCTGTTACAAGAAATGCATTTTCATTACTTGTAGAAACAGGTCTTACTTTAGGAAGAATATTAGAAACGTCATCCAAAATACTTGCTTTTAAACATCTCAGGGAGTATTCAGGACTTCCCTCTACATTTCTACTACTTTCATTTTCATTCTCTTCCTTTTCCATAGTAGGCATTTTCTTTTCCTCTCCTTTTTCTAGAGGCATCTTTGTATTATCTGTATCCTTTGTGCTATCTTCTTCATCTGTACTCCAGGTATCTTCCACATTTGCATTTAAGTTATTTTGATCAGAAAGGACAGCAAGACTAGGATTTACAATTTCCATTTTGGGTTCTTTTCCAACTAGCGTAAGTTTAATACCTCCAAATTCACCTTTACTTTCTAACTTATTACTTGCTTCTGTCGCACGGGATGAAACAACATGAGAACTCTTCAATTCTTCACTGAAGCCATCTTCTGACACTTCTTCCACAAGAGAAGTAGTTTTCCCAGTTTCATTAATTTCACCAAACAGCTGCTTCAGCTCTGCTGTAATGTTTTTAAAATTTGTTTTCAATTCCCTTTTCTCATTTTCAACCCACATTCTTTCATATCTTTGTTCCCAAGGTTTTGGACTTAACTGCTTGTCAGCACTGTGCGATTCCTCATTTTCTGCTAGGGCTTCCTGATGTGAAGTTTCTGCTTTGTCAGTCTGATTTTCATGTGCTGTTTTTTCTATCAAGTTGGTAGTTTCTAAAATATATTTATCCTTAAGTAAACAGGTACAGACAGAAAGATTACCAAGAAAAAGGAAGTTACAGTTAATCTAGGTAATTTCTGTTGCACACTCATCCTATCATATAACAGAAATAATAGAAATAAGACATTTTGAAAGCAATTGTTTATAATAAAAATCAAGGGATACCAAATTAAAGGATCACTGAATCACCATTTTCTTAAAATTAGAAGGACTTCCTTTAGAGACAACAGTTTTTCTTGGATTAGATTTGTGTGGACACTAGGGTTGCTTTTACCTTTTAGCCTGCCTGCTTTCTGTATCTGGTGGCATTTGTCACAAAGCAATTTATTTTTTCACGTTTTATTGCTTTAATACCATTTTTCATTACAACTGCCTACCTTTTCCCACTCTCCTTCCTCCATCATTCTCTGTCTGGCATTTTACAGTCCCCTGCCAGCTGAGCTAATACAATGTGAATGAACATGACAAGCTTTTACTGTCCACCACAAGAAGAATTGGCTAAGTTAGGACTATTTCTTCACCCAAGACTCAGAAATATTAAATTACATTCCAAGCTCCAAAGAAAAGCATTTATTAGGGAAACCTGTCTATCCCTTCCCTTATCCCAAAAATCAGAAACCCAAGCTTGCATGAAAAACATACCATGCCTCAACCCCACCCAGTCTCCTTGTGTCCCCAACCCCATGCTCTGTTCCTCAACAGTTCTGACTGCTCCTGTCATGTGCCAAACTCCTCCCAACACGCTCCCTCCCCACATGCCTCCTTAGCTCGTGGTCCCTTCTGAACAGGGCCTGCAGCCTTAGTATCCCAATGGGCTAATACTGTCCAACTCCTCGCTCTCTTTTCTCGATAGCCAGGCCCTTTTCTCCCTCTGCAAAAATTCCTCCTGTCAGAACAGGGAAGGAGCACCTCAGCCAGCCATCATCTGTCTCAGCCTCTCCATTTCCAAGTTCATCGCCCAACTACTACCACCTTCCAATAGGCTTATGTTCTGTGCCCTGCCTGTTAAAATTAAGCATGTCCCTCTTTCACAGTGCCTGGGTGTGGGGTGGAAATAACTTGCTTGAGGTGTTACAGAAGACTCCAGATCCCTTTATCCAGCCCTGTCCTGTATGCCCAACATAAACAGGACGCCTGCCTTATTCCCCTCTAGAATGCCCTCTGAAAAAAAACCCTTTTCAAACACTTATTAATATGGCCAAACAAAGGTATATTTTGCAGAGGCAGGGAAAGCATCAGGAAGGTCACCAAATTGCAAGGTTTTTTGTTTGACCTTTCTCTTACAAAGGAGATGACTGGATGTGTTTAATCAAACACATCGGCAGATTATAGACAAATCTTCCTCTTTACTTGAACGTGCATTTTGCATAGGGAAAAAAGAATGCATTTGACTGCACTGTTTCTCAGCACCGCACAAAAAGAAAATCATTGGTCAAAATTTAAGCAAACCAGCTGTAAACAAATCAGTATAACAGCAAGTATCCAACACAGCGACAAAGATCTTACCCCACCACAAGCAAATTGTATCCAACTTTACTTCAAACTATAACACAACCTTCATCTACAGGACTCTCCCTTCACCATTATTCACTAACTGGTAAGTTTTCTTTACCTTAGTGTATAATACAATTTACCAATTCAGACGCTAATTCCAAATACTTGGTTTTACATACCCGCACCCCATAGTTTTCAATAGCATCCTTGATGTCTTCTTTTTCAGATGATGACGACATATGAAAGGTAGATCCTGAGTACTCACCTACAGTAAAAAACAAGTATTTTTATAACCAGTGTGACTTCATACTACTTATTTACACCTAGAGTGCATCTTGAATCATATTTGTGAGAAAAATCCTAACACAAAATAACACATCCCCTCAAATTTGTGAACTCCTAGAGAGAAAATTATCATAATACAGATTTATGAAGCATCTGTGTGAATTCCTTTCTTCCAGGGCATTTTACTTTCTAATGTATAAATCACTATAAATGGACACAAATAAAACATTCCTGTTTCTTAAAGGGGGGGGGAGGGGAGAAGGAGGGAGGGAGGGAGGGAAGGAGGAAGGGAGGGGTGACACACTGTGTGCCATGCAGTAACTAGCTACATTCCTCCAGCAATCTTAATTTCCCTATGAGTTGTGCACAGAAGATCACAAACAACAAAATCACAGTCTTGAAATCTTTAAGGCCCCAGCTTTACTCCATGCATGAAACAAATCTGTCTCTAGACGTGGGTCTGGACTGAGTATTTCAAACTGCTGCCTCATCTGTTGCAGAAGACACAGATGGAACACTGAATGAGACAGGCTTGTGAAATGTTGAAAAACAACCTGTGATCCAGATGTTCCACTTGTACCATTGAAAACTGGATTCCACCCTTTCCTCTCTCAGAATTTCTAAGTAATACTGGACAGGTCACAAACTCTGGGCTCCCCATTATGGGGTGCCTACCTTGAATCTCTCTTACATCTGAGAATTGGACTCCAAATAGTCCCAGATACAACTTAAAAGCAGCAACTCATTGTCATTGTTTGTGTGGAAGGCACACTGAATACTTTGAAGTATCAAGTATTCAGAAAGAAACAAGTCCCAGCAGCTCAAGTGTGGCATCTAAAAAACAGAGATGGAGGCTTTTCACCTTAATCACTCTGCACCTCCTTTCCTGCTCCATAATTCTATGGTTTCTATGCAATAGCCTTTCTGTACACAAAGCTTCACTGCTAAAGAGGGACACAATATTCTATTCTTCCTACAAGAAAAGTGAGCAAGACATGGAGAAAATAGGTATCATCGTAAACATACAAGAGTATGTTTACATTAACAAGACAAATGGCCAACCTCACTTCTGGCATTTTCTGCTTTAGGTGACTCCTTTTGCAAACTTTCATTTCTTGAACGGGATTACATTAGATACAAGCTTAGAGTTACAACTCTATGTCTGAATTGGGAACCTAAGCTCCTCAGTCAGTCATACAGGTCTCCAGAGGTTGATTCTAACCTCAAGTTACATGGTGTGCAATAACAACCTTCTCCTCCCATCTCCATCACTGGTGGGTGCAATTTCCTAGATTTTTTGTTAATGTCTTCTTTGGGTATTTTAGCACAAGGCATTTCCCAACACACATTAGTCATTAGTGGGTTGACAGCACTTATTTCACAGGATTTTTATGATGATCTATTGATGACTATGACGCATTTCAGACAGTCTGATGAGTATTAAAGATAATAATAACAACAATAATTAATGGTTATCTAAGGATAATGTTCTATAAGGAAAACAGGTATTTCTCCCTTTTTCTTGTTTTTCAAGACCACAGAGTAGATTTAGCCGTTACTGATGCTTGTAGATATCCCAATACCAAGCTGTTTGCTGGTGCAGATGAAGGCTCCAACCAGCATTAGAAATAGAGGACAGATGTGCTGGTGGTCAAGCACCACAGAAGGTACTGTAGAGAGTATCATAAATATTCCAAGCATCTTGGTATTGATAAAGTAAACGTTTAGCTCCTCTACAAATAACCTCCATAATTTGGAGATCAACATCTTCCTTTCCTCCAATAGTTATGCATAGTTTTTGTAGATGGGTCCTTGTCCCTCTTACTAGAATTTTAATGTGGCTGGATAATTTGAACCAGCAAGTTCCTCCCTCACTGAGCATATAGTTCTGGATGGGGTGGCCAGAAGCATTGGAGCCTGATGAAATCCAAGAGAAGTATCTGCACAGACGTCACACTGAGTTGTAACATCCTTTCAGAAAACAAAAGGAAAATAACTCAGGAGAGCAGAACTGAGCACAGACAGGCACCCAGTATGTTAGTAATTTGCACATAAGCCTCTTGGGTGGTAACAATATCTCCTAGAAAGAGAAGAGTCTAGATGCACCAGTGTGCTCAGAGTTTCTACTACCCCTACAAGCCTCTCCATTCCAAGCACAGCAGGGGATGGTCAATCTCTCAGACAGATGGGACTGCTCCTACACGGTTTTCATAAAGGTACGCTTACCAGATTTCTTCTGTCACTTCATCAATGTTCATTCAGGTCACAAACTGCAACATGCATGCAGCTTCCTACCATACAACTTGATATGTGTGATCACTCACACATGTAACATGGACCCCAAAATTTTGCTTAAAAGATAGACTAAGTATCTTGTGGATGCAGGAGTGCTGTGACACCTTTCATGAAGAATACTGCACAACACAGACTGAACAAGCTTTTCTGGTCAATTGTATCTGCCTGAAAGCTGGACAAAAGCAGACCTGTCAGCACCCATAGTTTTGTACTGGCCTTCTAAACATGCAATTCACATTCTCTGTTCAGAGTATGTAGGTGTCTTAATGTTTTGGATTCTGTTTCAGAGTCCAGACACTTGAAAATTAGGTGCCATACTGCTATAATCAAAAGCAACCTGAACTTCTGTTCAGTCTTGCCCGTCATGGTCAACAGTAAAGTTTTCAGCAGCGCTATTTGAGTCTGAAGTCTCAGTCTTTAGATAAGATTTTAGGATCTTTGGAGGCCATAAGATTTCTTTTCCATAGGGTTTAATCAATCTTGAAATTTCTGTACAATGGGCAGAGAACAAGGAAAAAGGCAGGAAAGATGAAAGGCAAATGTTCTTCCATCTGCAAAACTCCAGTTCTCATGTTATAATCTCTAAGCCACTGGAAAAATAATTCAAAAACAAACTAAAAAAAAAATAAGGACTTCTCCCATTAGGTGTTGCAAGTAAAATGTCTTCTCTTCTTGGAGCAGTAATTCATGAGTCTATTTTCTGTATTATTGTCTTCTGTCAACACTGTGAAAGAGGGATGACTCCTCATTGTCAAGAGTTTTTCACTTTTAGCACAGGGAGAAATTTTTAGTTAAAACACTGGTAGAACTCTAGCCTGAAGCTTCTGAAGAGCTCGTCATTTTAAAAAGTGTATATCAAAAACTCACAAAGTCAATTAAATTCCAGTATTTTTGACGGACGTTTATTACTAGCTTATATTTTTATTAATGGATACCTGCAGTGGTTGTTAGATGAATCTGGCTTCGTGCCTAACATAAATACAGAGAAATTCCTGTGCAAATCCCCCACCTTTTACTCTGCCTGTTCTCTAGCTAGCATTGAAAGACGACTTTTAGTGTTCTTTCCAATTAGCCTTTACCTCTCCTCTCTCTTCTGAGATTTCCCTCCTCATAACTTGTCTTACATAATGACTTTTTGCAGATTACAGTGCAAAGCAGCTACTCTTCTGTACAGAACACGAGAACATCACTACTTAATTTTGATCCAAAAATAGATTTTAAGAAGTTATTACTATGAGTCAGTAAAAAAGTAAATAGAATGGGAAATTTAATCTCTCATTCAACATTTAATTATGCAAGATACTGTATCTGTTTTCCAGATTTATGAAATAAACTTGTGAAGGGTGGCATTCAACCCTTTTAGGGTTAGAAATATTTGTGTTATGAAAAGGCAGTCTTTCCTTTCTGCATTTGTAATTTTCTAACATACTGGTCCACTATAGGGCTACATTTCACATTACTGTGTAATACATAAAAAACAAATATTCATGTTTTAGCTGAACAACTTTTAACAATCCTCTATGCATGTTACAAAAACACTATCACTGCAAAATAAAGGGCAAAAGAGGACCTGTTGTTGCTTACCATTGTGAATACATGAGAGAGAGAAGAAGGGCGAGAGGAAGAAGAGAGAGATCTTTTTCCCAGAGAGAAGTTTAATTTCTATTATTGTCAAAAGAACAACGTTACTTTTTCTTTTTCCCCTAAAACAAAGATGCCAAAGAACTTGGAACTATTTGTATTCCATACTTAGAAGTTACAGTAATTAAAAAAATTTTTTCTGGTTACCTACTTTACTTGCCTACATATCTGTTCACCTCTCTCTGGTTTATATTTTCAATAGCTGATTCTAGAAACTCTAAAACCTGAATGGGGAATTGTTTCTCATTTCATTAACAAATATGCAAATCGATAAATGTTAGAACAAAGAAACTAAATAACTATTATGGTCATATATCCTCTCGACCAGCTAGCTGCTTTACTTTTAGCCTTGTTTCCAAAGAAAAGAGAATTCCTAACAACACGCTGACACTGTTATTTCCTCCCACCTTGTCTCTCTTCTCCACTTCCTTCCCCTCTGAACCTGCCGGTCAGTTTCCATGATAAAAGAGGGGGAGGCCTCAGAGGAATGTATTTGCTACATGTTTCAAAACAACTGCCTGACATACAGAAAAGCCAGGCACGTAATAATTCCTGCTAAGTGCAGCTACAGCATGAGCCCAATAATTACCCTTTCTGTCTCGCCCACAGCTCCTGGACAACTTAGCTTCCAGATCCCTAGCCTGGAATCAGCCACAGCACATGCTCAGAGAACCAGGAATATCAGGAAGGTTTTTTTTTGAGAAATTGGAAGGAAAGCAAACTTGAGGACTGCCTGAAAAAGGGAGATGACAGTAAGTATGGTGGAGGAAGCCTACAACATAGAAGGGTATTTACAGTGTTGAATGGCAGACTAGAGGAGGGAGCACACACATGCATAGAGGCATATTTCAGTAGACCTTCTGCTCCCAGAACACCTGGCTAAAACCATCAATTTAATATCAGGAAAAAAATTGCGAGTACAATGTGTCTGTCCATAAAAGAACACTACAAAAAGACTATTACGAATACCTTCAATATCCTCTGCATCTCCTAAACCAAATTCCTCCAATAGATCTGCAAAACAAGTCATATGCTTTATTAAATACTCCTATCCAGAAAGATTATGAACCTAAACCCAGGACCACATGAAGTGAACATTACCTGATTTCTGCTGCCTTTTAGGAGATGTTTCATTCATTTCCACAACGGATTCAGGAGTCTTCAGCTATGAAAGACACAACCCAATGATAAAAAACCAAATTAAAAGTAACTACTACTTAATGAGCAGAACAAGTAGTCAGTCTGACACAAATACTTACCTGGGAATTGCTGGGTTTCTCCGAAAAGCCTAGAGGTAAAAAATGTTTTGGGAAGTGTTATTTCATTTAACTTTTACTTCATTCAACAAGTAGTTTCTACAACTACATATTAGTTGCAAGCATTATTTCATTGAGAGTACAATACCTAATATTCAGTTTACCTCATCATACAGCATTTGTATTAGTATACAAGAAATGGACAATGCATACTTCCCATTGTGCACCTTGGATTTAAAAAATAATAATCATCACAGAACTAGGACAATTCATGTGAAGCAATAAGGTTATGCTTGTTAACAGAACAAGATCAAAATATTTAGTCCTTTTGAGGAGCTGAATCCTGCTTTCTAAAAGGATTATTTCAAAAGCCAAAGCTGGTCTGCTGTAATGAATAACCATAAAACAGTCTAACAGCACTACGACTATGATTATCCTACAAGTGTTTAATATTGAGGAGTATTTTCCTTTCCATTGATGGGTCAGAGAAAGCATGGGTGCAGACACAGAAACCTCATACACATGTCATCAATGATGTAAAATCAAGCTAGTTCTCAACAGATTGTTCCGGTTTAGCTTGCAAGGAAACAAAAGAAACAAATGTTGTTTGGTTGTAATCTCCATTTATAGCATTGTTCCAAATACTTTTTTTTTTTTAAATTTCTGTCCAACATTAAATCATTTCCAAACCTACACAATCTATTGGCCCACCTATATTTCTCAAATCCTCTGCTTTAGTCATCTTACAGTTTGAGTCCTCTCATGAAAGAAGTATATGAAATGTTATTAAGAACAGCTCCACAGTGAAATTTTTGTATTTAAAAAAAAAAACAAAACATCAAAAAACAAACAGCGTTTGATTTCAGTAAACTTGGTGGTCTAGCAGTATGGAAATACCTTAGAAAGATTACCATAATCACCTTTGACCCCCTTTTCACACTGATTTTAAGCTTGTCTTAGTAGAATCGTACAAAGCAGACTTCCATAACCAGTACTCAACAAGCAGATTTACAAGCTCCCAGGAGCTTGTAAAGTTTTGCTTCCAGCTTACTAAACTAAAACTGGATTAGTTTCTTCAGCTATCCTATTGTACCTATACTACAAGCAGGATTGACATACCATTTGTTAAAGGAGAAATCCTTCAGAATAGAGTTCTATCCCAATAGCAAGAGGCAGTGTCACAAATTACAGGCAGAAACCCTTAGCAAGAAAACCTGAACTTTTAGTCACATTTTAGCTCCTATGCAAAGCACAACAGAAAGCTATCAAAAACTAAGCTAGGGAAAAAAAAAATATGCATAGCCAGATCATAGCTTTCTTCTGCTGCATTATCAGCCCAGAATGTTTAAATGTCAGTCCTAAACCACATATACTTTCATCACTATGCAACAAGAACATGAATTCAAAAAAATAAAACACATCCAAAGAACACACATAATGCAAACAAGACAACTTCCTTTACAAACTGGCCAGCAAGCGCCATGACAACTGCTGTTAATTAACAAATACTAAGCACTTCATTACTATAGCGCACACCCACATCATAGCAGCATTCCTAAGACAGACACTGATAAAAGTTCACTTTAGCCTATAAATGCTTACAGACAAACATTTAGTCCACCATGAAGTTACCATTGTTGCGTTCCCCTGAAACAATCTGTGAGCATGCCCCATGTCTGTCTGCAGCTGGGAGCAACACACCGGATGATACTTTTCTTGGACTTTCAGAATCCGTCTGTATAATCTAAAACACATGCATGAGAATTGGTACAAATGCATTTTCAACTCATTTCTATGCAAAAAGCTCCTGCTAAGCCAACTTGCATAGCATGGTATCAAGTATATTAGAGATACAAAACCCTTTGATAGGACACATCAAGACATAGTATATTGGAAAATCACAGCAGTTGTGTGTGTTTTCAGATTTTAGGCAAAAACCTCACAACTCATCTAAACTGTGGTGAGTAAACACATCGCTACTCCCAATTGCAAGGGCGATTTGGGTTGAACAAAGACTAGCGAGGCAAAGCTTACAGAAACTTAGGGTACCTAAAAAAAAAAAATTTTAGTCTTGTATTTTTAAGAAGGGGGTGAGGAGGAGTTCATTTTTCCTCACAAGAAAAGCCAGAGGGTGTTAGCTACAGACCCTGCTCGTTATCTTCTAGCCCATTACCACAGACAGAAAGAACTAAAAGGGCAAACACAGCCAGCACGTGTGGTATCTCTGTTGAACATGACTTTCAAAAGGGCTGAAGTACACCTACAAAAGGTAGAGAGGATCTATTCAGGAACAGCTAACCATCTAGGTTGTAGACCCTAAGGGCAACCACTGAGCAGGTCAGAGCCGTATGGTGAAAAAGCAACAATCCTGCCAGCCCCTGTGAAAAGCTCAGAGTATTTTAAGCAGTGAGAAACTTCACTGCTTCAATACTGTACTAAAAACCAAACTCAAAGGCCAGTTGCTATGAGACCCAAGTCGTTACCTTGACCTGACTTCATCCCAATCCTAACTGAATAGCTGGCGTACAGCGGAAGTATTTCAAGGGCCCCCAGTTACAAACATATGGCAGAAGCAGGAAAAGAGGAAATAAGCTTCGTCAACGGTAGGGCCAAGTTAAAAGCAAGCTCTCAAGTGCTTCTGGACCTTACTCCTACCTCCTCATCCCCTTGTGGGAAACCCCGTGTCCTTCATAGAAAGTACCTCGGAATCCCAGGGAGATTCAGCATCTTCCTCTTCCTCTGCTTCCACTGCTGGCAGGGCACCTACGAATGTGGTAAGAAATGAGACAGTGAGTGTTTATATTTCACTCTGCTTTTCCCCATCAGTCAAGCCCTGCATCCAAAAGATGCACAGTGGTTCTATTGCTGAGGACAAACTATGAAATGAGTATTATTCAAGGGTTTCTTCACACTCAGACACATCATGGTATTTCCTTTACATGGCCACTTCCTCTTGCCTCTTTTCCAGCAGAAAATGGCTATGCACAACAGCAGACAGCTACAAGCAACACCCAACACATGTTTGGGTAACATTCAGGAGGAGACTTCAGCACGCTGCAGTCCTGTGGTATAGAGTTTAGGTCACCTGCTCGCCAGCCTACAGCTCCAGAATTTGGCATTTACTACCACTTTCCACTGTACAGGAGGTACTGTAGAAACACTACCCAAAACATCCTCACACTAACATCACTAAAATCACCAAGAAATGATGCTCCTTTTGTAGCACTACAGGAAAGATCTTCCTTGACAGAGTTGTTATCTTGCACCTTCCCATAAGCTAAACACCTAAGCACTACCATTTGAAAATACAGTAGAGGCTCACAACTCAAACACTCACCCCAAACACACAAAAGCCATTTTCGTCTCAGGGGGTTAACATCCAAACCTCTTCCCTACCAGACGGACATAAGGTTCAGTCTCAGTGGGTTCCTGGCCAGATTAGACTATCTTCATTTCTCTGTTTTAAGCTACTCCATTAGGTAAAACTGATCCAGGATTCACTTGTGTGGAGACGTGCACACAAAGAAGGGGGAAGGAGTTGGAGAGCCGTGAGGGCACCCACTCCAGAAGAGGGCAACTGCTGGTTCCAGCCTGGGCTCTGACTACTTACACTATGCCGAAATCATGCTTACAGTAAAATGCACAGAGAGAGAAGAGCATGTACAGGCACAACACTCAAATACAGCAGATTCTGCCAGGCCCCCTGTGTAGTATTTGATCAGCAGCTACACATGCACAGGTAACATCTACCACACCAAGCTACTCTCTGGAGACAGACAATGGAAATGGTGCCTTCTCCTCCTGCTCTGAGACCTAGGTGAGTACCAAAGTGCTCAACTCTGATCGAGCTGGCAATGCTTTCAAGCACACACAAGTGTGGCACTGGAGAGTCCTTCTACATTTTAAAACTGGACAAGGTGAGGCACTGCAACAAAACAGCTTTCTCTCAGCTTGACTCAAATCTTTCCCAGGCTTCAGCCAAGAGCAATCACAGCTTTTCCATCCGACAGTACGGGCCAGAAAGGCGAATACTACTGTCATACCCAAGACACTCTAGTCGTCCTTCTCTTTTTCATCTGCACATTTTGTTCAGACAGCTTCAGGGAGAACACAGCAACAAAAGCAAGAACGGCACTTGCTTCATACAGCATCATTTGGAATCCAATGCCACAATTTCAGTCCTTCAAGGATGAATGAAAAGGAGCAAAAGCTGTTTTCTGTCTCTGTCAATGCCCACTAGGATTCACAGGCAAGGGAAAAATTTGCTATCTCAGAAGTCAATCACCATTTTAGTTTATTTACTGTGCATTAATATTGATAGAGGAAGAATTGGGATCAGTATTTATTAACTCATTTCTCTCACCAGCATTGTCTTTTGAAGCATTGTGGACTTGATGGTTATCATTACAAACAGAATTTTTCACACCCTCAACAACTGCCATTTGTAGCTCTTCACCACTGTCTTCCTTCTCCTGCTCCTCCTCCTCTTCTTCCCATTCAGGTGATTCTTCCTAAAAGAGATGGACCAAAACAGCTGGAAAGAACAGAAACAAGCATCTTCTTTGCCATCCATCGACAACTTGAAAAATACTTTTCTTATGTAAGACAAAAGGGAAACTTTGTTGAGCTTTGTTTTACAAGGCCTTCAGTTTTTCCATGGGAATCTATATGAGTAGACAGCAATGCCTAATGTCGTAAGTCTCACCCCTGGTTCTGCAAAGCCCCTGAGAAGCACTTCCTCATATCAGTCTAACTCTAACTTCATTTAAGTGACATCATTCCAGAACACATTCCTCCTTTTCCCCTACTTCGGTCCAAGGAAAATCATTAGCTTCCTGCTCTCAATCTTACCCAAACTTGTTTCCTCACTTTCAGCCATCACACCATGAATTTTACTAAATGGCAGTAAATCTTCACAGATAAAATCTGTACATACAACTGAGAAAAATGTAATTGATTCCAGAAAAAGTCTACTACCTATTCTTTTTCCTGCAAAACTGCTGTAACCAATAGAAAAAAAAATTATTGAAAATACTGCCTGGTATTATTCTTATACCTCAGAAACTGCTTTGGCTAGGAGTAAGACATTTTCTAATGATCAAAAGAGATGGATATATGTGAAGAATAAGTATTAACAGAAATCCAGTTTATCATTTGTTTCTTACTTATATTACCCTTAGAAAATACCCTTGTGATTGAATCATCCCTATATACTTACTTTGGTGCTTGAGTGAAATGCTGCTCTTAAATTTTCTTCACGCCTATTTAAGCACAAGTTTTCACTTCCTTGTTTCAGTGCTTCACAGACTTTATCATCTATTTCTTCATATTGCTCTTCTTCAGTATCTTCATCATCCCCATGTTCACGAATGACAGAATTTGGTCTTTGACTTTCAAGTTTGGGGTTTTTTGCTGCTGACCAAGAATTATTACCACTTTCAAAGCCATCACCGAACCTTGACTTTTTCTCCTTAAGGCAACTATCCAAGAGAGGCTGAGGCATCTCTTTTTTCATTTCAGAGTCTGCAAAACAGGAGTCAGCATTTCTGTGAAACTTCTCCTGAATCATGCTTTTCCTTTTCCAGCTTTCTTGTGTATCTTGCAAATTATTTAGATTTTGAAAGACAGATTGTTTTCGTACTGACTTGCAAGATACTTCATTATTCATTACCTTTGGAGACATGGCAGTTATTTTTTCTTGCAACCTTTCATAACACCCAGCTATAAAAGACACAGGAGTATCAACAGATTCCTCCACCTTTTCATCAAGTTCTTTATTTATTTTATGATCATCATCACAGACATCTCCAGTTCCACACTGAGCTTCCCCTTCATACTTAATGTTACTAAAATACTCCAATTTCTGATTAATTTCCCCTTTCAGTTCTGTTTTCTCCCCCTGCTCCTCCTCCAGTATGTCATTAGACTGAGTTTCTTCATCTTCCAGATCTTCCTCCTTTTCATCTTGAGTAAGATCTTCGTCCTCCTCTTCTTCTTCCTCCTCATAATCTTCATCGTCATCTCCATTGTCATTTTCATCATCTTCCTCCTCCTCCTCCAATTCTTCTTCCTCCAGGTTGCTTGCATCTGAGACATCTTGATTCAACAATTCTCCACATTCTCCTTTGTTCAGGTTTGCATCTGATGAGGTTCTTTGTTTGAGGCTTTTCTTTGGTGACTTAGGACTTTCAATTCTAGAACCATCACCGTCATCTTAAAGCACAAGAAAAAGAAAAATGCATGTGAACAAAAGAAGTTATGTAAACAGCAATAGGCATGTTACCAGATTAATGCACAGGAGAGCAGTCACCTAGGAATGTCTGGAAAAGGAGCCAGGTAAGGGATGGGCAGGATGGAGGAAGGACTTGACTAGGGACTAAGGCTTAGGAGGGGATCAATATCTTCATTTTAATAATATGACTTATTTTTTTCTGAAATGACTAAGTGCTGTGTCTTCAAAATGCTACTTTTCTCATTTACTATAGCAAAAAAAAAAAAAATTAAAAAAATACTTAGCAAGTCTACTTTTATATATCAGTATATCATGCAATCATTTCCAAATAGCTTACTGTTTTTCCTGAACTGCTGAGAAGCATTCATTAACACTGTCAAGTTGGGCTTCTGCAGCTTCTGTAAATAAAGATTTATTTAAGCAAAAGCATTTTTTTTTTTTTTAAAAACAGCAGCAACAACTAATCCTTTGTTCACATCAAATCTTGAACAGTAAATATAATCAGGCTGTCCTTCTAATAGTGCTCAGGTACTGGCTTCATCCTATAGTTGTAACTACACAAACACTCCTCACATATGCAATTCAGTGAGTATTTCACCCCAAATTGTTCTGCAAATTGTTTCCAAAACTATGTTTACATGCATAACAGTTCTAAAAATCTGTTTTTAGTATTTATAATACTTAAGTAAAATTCACCGGTATTTAAAATTGCAGTTTCAGGATGCTTACTTGCAAATGTGCACAATGCAAGTAGCTATTAAGATCCCTAGACTTAATGCATAAATTAGTCCCTGCAAGCGCACTTACCAAAATATCCCTAAATTTCAAAATCATGCCAGAAAAATGCATCATTTCTATTTAAATCAGTGCAAGAAAATGAAATCATGTTAAAACTAAACATGCTTGCATCTCCAGCATTACAGAGTGGGTTTAACTACCACACTCAGATTCCTCATCACTGCAGAATCCCAGTGCAACAGAACAGATGCTCCAGACATCACTGCAGAAGTTGAAAACCCTTCAGAACATTAGTAAAAACAGTAGGCGCAAGACCTTGTAGCTGATAAAAAGAATACTACCCAAGCATTCAAAAAAGAGGGAAAACATGCAGTGTGAGATTACATGCAAGCATGGAATGCCATCTCATAGAAGAAAAAAGATGACCCATTTAAGTAACTCGTCCATTGAGTGCTCTTGAGGAACCTGACGAGGAGGAAAGGAGAACTAGGTGATGAAGGATTTCAGTAAATAAATGCCCTTTTTCTTTATCAGTTAGGATTCTATCACCAAATTTACAGGAAACAATAACAACGTTTGGAGAAGAACAGAATAGGTTATAATAGTAACTTATAAACCTTTAGGGTCTGCAAATCTGACTCAAATGAACAAGAACAAATAAAACAATGTGGTTGTTTATCTCGTCACCTATTGCTCTTTTGCCCCAAACTACAAATCTACTGCATGCTCTGCCACAGCTACAGGTCTTTTAGAAAAAACTCACAGCAGAAGAAAGGCTGGCAGGCCAGAGACTGCTTCTAAGGAGAAAACAATATTGGCTGGAACTGCAGTTTCTTTCAATCCCAGAGAAAACTTGCCTTCAAATCACTTATTTTTACAGGACATTTTTGCTGTAAAGGCACCATACCTTGGGGGTAAAATCAAGTTCTTCCTCCTCAGAAGTGTGCCAACTGTCATCACTCCCCTCCTTCTCAGAGCTTCTTAAAAAGCAAAGCAAAATGAGTACTGTGTCTCTCAAATAATTCCTCAGGTAAGTGTTAGGTATTTTTAAAGTCTCACCTTATTGAGTCTCCTTGGGAAAAGTCATCTATTGCTGTTCAAACATTAATTGACACGTTAAAATTAGATTTGACGTGCTAAAAATTAACCAGTACATATAAACATTTAACATGGACAACTTTACAGATTGTAACAGAATGAAACTTTGGGTAGTCAATTCAACACAAAACAGCATGAATGAATGTGTTTCCAGAACAACTGCTTTTTCAAGCCAAACTGAATTAAAAAAAAAAAAAAAAAAGACGACAAAAAAGACCAGAGTTATATCTCCTTTGGACTCTTACACCTAGAAGTTTAACATCTCTAAACTGAAAAAAAAAGCATAGCATGAATATGCTATGTTAGTTAACCAAATGGTGGTGGTTTAGCAAGACAGTAAGTAAATGAACCTCTGAAGTACTCATATTACACACATGAGTACACATCACATTCAGAGATTTTACTATTTTATGTAACAATATGTATAAGATCATGCTATATACTACACTATCTGCTGCTCTACCCAGTTACAGATTATCCTGAAAAGGTACAGAAAATCAAAAAGTGTAATCAAGACCTAAAGCTCATCCTCAGATAGAAGAATGACCAGCAGTTCTCCACACTGCACCAAAAAGGGTATTCAACAGACAAAAGGGGCATAACCAGGGCATTCTATACTACACTCCAAGCTTTCACCAGTGTTACGAAGGCAACTTGCAACTTGTAGGATCATAGGATAAATCAGGTCAGAAGGGACCTCAGGAAGTCTCTTAGCCAACCGCCTCCTCAAAGCGGGCTCAGCTATGAGGTCGGATAGGTTGCTTAGGGCTTTATCCAGTCTGGTCTTGAACACCTCCAAGGAGGGAGGCCGTACAACCTCTCTGTTTTACTGTCCTTATCATGGTGAAGCTTTTCACATCCAGTTAGAAACTCTTGTTTGCATTTATGCCTCCTGTATCTCTGCCTCCTGTCATGAGCCACTGGAAAGAACCTGGCTTTGTCTTCTCCTCACATGTACTGGAAGATGCTGCTACGTCCCCTTCAAAGTTGCCTCTCCTGTAGGCTGAACAAGCCCAGTTTCCTCAGTGTCTCCTCAAAGGGCAAGTACTCCTGCCCCTGACGAGTTGATGGCCCTCCACTGAACTTGCTCACTGTTGAAAGACCAATCTCTCTTGGACTGGGGGCTCAAAATTATACCCAGGCAGCTGGACACAATCCAGTGAGTGCCAACTAGGGGTGGACAATCACTTTACTCAATCTCTTGGCTGTGCTGCTCTTAATACAGCCCCAGACACTGTTTGACCTTCTCAGTTGCCAGGGCACCCTGCTGGCTCATGCTCAGCTCACTCTCTGCCAAGACACTCTGGGCCTTCTCAGCAAAGCAGCTCTCCAGCCAGGCAGTCCAGCATGTTTTGTAGCAAGGGGTTGTTCCTTTCCATGTGCAGGACTTGGCATTTGCCCTTGCTGAATTCCATAAGACAGGCCTGCCAGTCCATTTCCCCAGCTTTTCAAGGTCCCTCTGAATGGCAGCGCTGCCCTGAAGTGTATCTGCTGATCCCCCCAATTTGGGGCCATTTGCAAACTCGATGAGAGTGCACTCTAGCACATCACTGATGTACTAGTGAAATCTGAACTCTAGGAATCCAGCCTGAAGAGTGCTAAAACCTCTCAACTATCACAACTAAGATGAAATAAAAGGGCTGTTCAATTCCCAAGACAGAAGGGAAAAACGAAACAAATATAACTTCCACAAAGTAGCTATTTCAGAATTCCTCAAGCTCTCGATAACTAATTCTTGTTAACTATCATAACAAAATGAAGTTGCTCATAAACAGGAGATAGGTGACCTTCCATAATGTTGCATGATGACAATCATCTTGGACAAAATCATTAAAGGGAAAAGAAAAAGGCATATCATGCCTGAAAACATCTCTTCTACTACCAGTAAACCACAAATGAGCATGGAAATTTTGTCTGTTCTAAATACAGGGTTTATGTGGGAACTTTGATGAGTACTCCTGACCTGAATAGGGCTTTCAGACAATGAAATACAGTATACATGTTCAGTGTAGACATGTCATGTAGACAAAACCTAGAGGCTGAAACTTCCAGCGCGAGGACAAGCTAAAACAGTTAAAATATCAACACAGTCTCTGATTTTTAATGTTTCCTATTACAACATTATATTTCCTACACAACATAACATTTAAAAATATTAATTATTTTTACATACCACAGTCTTCTGTTAACTCACTCAGTACCCACAGTCTAATCTACCTGCTAACCTCCCAAGCTGAATGAAAACCTGTCTCTTAGAGCTGGGTAGATAGGGTAGAGCAGTCAGTTATAAACTCTTGACAGGTGACTTCAGTTATATTTTAAATTAGTACAGTTATAATTAATCAAACCAGCTGAGTAAGTTATCTGAACTTTTGCTTTCAATGTATAGTAACTTTAAGCAATGATCAAAACCAGGTCACATTGTCCTTTAGAAGCAATAGAGGAAGTTCATGAGCTAGCTTTCAGACAGACCTTGATGCCCTACCATAGAAATGGGATCTAGAAAAGCAGTCTCTGGGGATTACTTGTTTCCACTTTAATTGAAGTCCATTTCCATTTTGGAGCAATAGAAGAACATCTTTTAAAAAAAATTATTTACTATCATTAATGACACAAAGCAAACACTCAATTCAATAATAAAGGACTCATGCAAAACATGCAAACAAATAAGAAGTGCCCAAAGCCTGCTCTCAAATCTAATTTATAAAACTGAAACTGTCAAAATAGGGTCCTCCAAGATAAAAAACATCACAGATGTATTAGTATTCGTATATCATACAACATATTTCATATTTGAAATGCTACTGTGCAGAATACCTTTCCTTGATTTTCCTGTTCTTGATGTCTGGTTAGGAGATTGTTGCATTCCTATATCCATTTAGGAAAAGGCATGGAAAGGACAGATGAAACAATGACATCAGAATAAATTTGAATTCCCGGAAATTTGGAAAACATAAGCAGCACATCAACAAAGCTATAGCAATGGAAGAATGTACTGTGACTATCAGTCTACTCCACAGTTTTAAGTGCTAGAAACAAAACCAATCAAAATCTACACAACTCTACTCTCAAAGGACAGTGTCAAACAGTGTAACTTAATTTACTTGCTCCATGTAAAGTACCCATATTCCAATATTTTGAAATATTGCAACAGATTATCAGAAATTTACTCTACTGCCAACTTTATATTGCCAACTTGACTAGTCCTCATTTAGCACAGACTGCAAATGCAATTCCTTCATATTTGTAGAGTGCTTTATACATTAAAATCCCTCCCTCTAAGCATCCCAAAAATCCTTAGGTGCCAACAACTAAACTTTGGAGATACACTATCCAGAAGTTTTGAAGGAAATCTTGGCTCCATGACCACGCAACTTATAGCTATTATGTTATTTACACTCACTCATCTCAAGTTACAGTTTTAGCATGTTTGTTACCCCTCACTAAAAAAGCAACCCAGAAACTTGTTGCCTTAAACGAGCTCACCTTAAAAGTTGTGCCAGTTGGTGCCTGATGCAAACATAGGCCTCTCCTACCTCAGTTTGAAGATAAGAGAGTCCTGCTTATATTGATTTGACCATGCTGAACTATTCACTTACAGAAGCTACGCCACCAGCCAGAACACAGACATGACAAACAGTCAGAATGAATACCCTGTTCCTCCAGCGCTGTAGGACAAGCCACAACTGGACCAGAACGGGTGCACTGACAGGTGAGTGTCATGCATGTGTGTTTGTGTGCATATGCATGTCTGTGTGTTGTGGAACAGAAGTTTTAGAATATAAATCACTATCCACCTGCTCTAGCCATCCTACTTAGCAAAATTTTGTATTTTAAGTCAACGAATGGTGTGGTTCTGTTATTGCAGCTACCCGACACCAAATTTCTTCATGGCAAGGCCATAAGATTTGTCTCAGAACAGAAGGGAGTCCTGCTTATATTGATTTTACCACAAATACATGGAATGGATGTGGCAAAAGGACTCCTATCAAAAGCACACACATAAAGAGTTAAGAAAGGACCTCAAGATGGTTTCTCATCCCTTCTCCACTTCTCAGTTTTCTTAAAAGGTGATACAGAACAACTTTTCCTGACCTCAGGAGATGTAAATCACACTGAAGCACTCATTTCTTTTCCAAGAGCTCTATGATGAAAAACCAACAGTTTCTGTAGGGACTCAGGGAAACACTGAAGGAACAATACATTAATATGCAGTGCAGTAGCTAAAAAAAAAGCTGCCACTGCAGACATACCAGAAATCTGAATCCTTGCCTTTAGAAAAATTGCATAATTATTACTTTTTGCCAAAGAAATTCCATCTTCAAATCTAAAAAGTCTGTCTGTTAATATGGTAGGGCTGGAAGCCATTCTTTTGGAGGTTTTTGCAAACCTGTCTGTGATTAATAAAAAGGTTCGTGTTCTGACAAAAAGTAAACATTCAAATAAGCATGAGCCAACTTCTTAAATATGCTGACTTACTCATTAGAGGAGAATATTTTGAAGAATGTTCAACAAGTGCAAAAGCAGCAAAAGAAGTAAGGACAACATTGAAGATCCCAGAAAAATAGTACAGAAGAGCAAAAGAAAAGAAAAGAATTCCAAAGTGGGTGCTTCTCTGGTCTCTCAAGATCATCTCAGCTTCTCCTGTAACAGAGGCTTCAAAGCCTGATACTGCAGCATATCAAAGGGACTCTCATGATGCAGGACCTGAGCTTTGTTGGTGCAAGCCAGGGACTGCAGAATTAATGCCAATAAATGTTCCCTATATGCTACTAATCTCTCTCGCTCAACAAGCTGGGGTCATCTTTTAAGAGACTGAGCACAAGGAGAAAAGGATTCACACTACTCAGAAGAAAAGCAAGTCCTACTAGAAACAGATTGAGAACAGAGTATACTCTTTCTCCTCCCAAGTCCTTAACCCACGTAACATTCTCTTCACACTTACTATGCCTCTTCAAATGAAGATAAGAAGTAAAGATTTCCCATATATTGGGGACTTATATTAGTAGTGTTATAATTTTCAAGGAACGGGGCAAATTATTTGGTTCAAGAACCCATATTTTCCTGAGGGTATGTCAGTTTTGGAATCACACAACAGTATTATTCAAGCCAAATATTTTAAAATAACCCAGGCCTGTCAGCCATTACTATGTGGTACCACAGAAATTATCTACATGCACAGGAGGCAGTAACAGAGAGTGCTGTTTGGGTGAAAGCAACATTTTGCTGATTAAACAACCTGTACCAAGCTCTTTCAAAAAAAAAAAAAGCTTCCTTCAATCTATCAAGAAACTTTACAAATCTCTGACTAGATCAAAGCAACTGTTCCCAAGTCAAAGGAACAAAGTTTGGCTCTAAATTAAAACTCCCATATCTGGGAAAAGTCAATGAAGAAAAGTATCCCATGTTTTGCTCATATTGCTTGACATATTTAAAAAAGGAGTAATGAACTGTGTTTGAACACTGTCTGCTGCCTATTTGCCACATGGTTCTGATAACAACACTCTTAAAAAACCAGAAAGAATAAAACCTCCCACTGTAAGGCCTGAGATGTAAAGTACAAGAAAAACAACTTCATTTCTATTAAAATATTAATTTTCTAAGATTCCTCTAGGGCTATGTGAGCTCATAAGCATAGATTGGATTTTACAAACTCACTGAAGGAGTTAATTTTTTAAACACAAGGCAATTTAATTGTTTTTCTGGATCACAAGGTAATACAGATTTTTTAAAGTTTATTTCATAAAATTACTGAAAGTGGAAGAAAAGCATTATTTTTATTGTAAATCAAACTATGTCCAAGAAGATACAGTATACACAGACATTGCATTGTTGTTGCTTTTCCAAAACAATTTTTCCTAAATATATCTCTACAGCACCTAAATGGAAACAATTGTAACTGATGCTGAGAAATAAGATGACTCACTAAAAGGAGCTTAGTGCAGGTGAAAATATTAATATTAAAACAAAGGCACACGAACTCAGTGGAAATCAACAAGACATGTATCTTCCTGCTAACTCATCTGTTACTTCCCAACTACAGAAAGATGAACAACTACTCAGGATGAACCTACTGCTTTTGCAATTGGATTTTCACAATCTGAATGGCCATCTATAGGTAAAAGTACGCATCTGAAAAACAAAAACACTCTGGTGTAGTTCCTTCCCTGTCCCCCTTCTCTCTCCCTATAGGAAAACCTACATAGGTGTGCAATCTGACGGGCAGAAGGCAACAACCCTATAAGCACACAAATCACAACTGCCTTCACAGCCTGACAAGAAGCACCTCCAACTAGCAACAAATCAGCACATTCACAAAACTTCTTGTGCTACTCCATCTGATGGCTCCGCTAAAGTCAATGTTGAACACAATAAGCTTTAACAATACAAACCACCTAAAGAAAAGGCCACAGTGATTTTCTTCATGAACTCCTCCATGGTTAAGGATCCTACCTCCTCTGTCCACAGCAGGTGCGCCCAATGTAAAGCCAGCAGCTCCCACCCGGTGAGGAGTGCTAAGTACCGTGATACCCTGTACACCACTTGCAGAAGCTTCTCCTGTGTCTTCCCAGTCTGTGTATTCTGCCAGTTGTTTACTAAGACTATATAGAGAAAGGGAGGAAATATATTTGGTAAAAATAACAACATACTTACATATACTATTTAATAGAATAGCTAACAGCCACTTATTATCTATCCTACACATATTCATAGCCATATGAATTCATATACTTGTATGTATTCACACACAGCACTTACTGCATGACTACCATGTACTTTAATATTCACTACAGTCAAGTTCATTCTATAGATTCATATTCATACCTATGAAGTTATTAACTCCTGCTTGGTACATTTTTTTCAGCCTAGCTTGTAAGTACACATAACCACCTTAGAGAAGGAACACCCACAGATACAAAGCTATGCATAAGAGGAGTAGAACTGCTTAAGATTTTAACCAAAGGGGTATCAGTTAGATCTCCTCTGAAACAAAAGGCTGGTAGTTCCTGGTATTGTAGTGGAAGTCAGTAAGGACAACCGTGCTGGTCTGGGAAGAGGGTTTACATGCATTTCAGCTTGCCAGGTTCCACCTCTGGGTAACTGTAGGCTACAGACACTTTTTAGGGTTTATACTGGGCAGATGTGAGCTTAGCAACAAAACTTGAAATCTAACAGAATTCTGGGTGGAAATTTTCCTCAACTTCCAAATTAACACTAGACACAGTAACGACACATATCAGAAGACGTCATTGAGCACAGCTCCAAAACACGTCTCAACACACCATTAAACCTTGGTGCTGTTACCAAAAATGTTCAAAATCCACATTGATAACTGACAACTTATTCTAATGATAAACTTAAAAATTTACCTAGAATATCCATGAATAACAGCATAATCCTCAGCTGTCCATCCATTAGTGTCTTTATGGGAAACATCAGCACCATAGCGAAGAAGAACTTTTATCAAATTAAGCTCCCCACCAGAAGCAGCAGTCATAAGTGGGGTTCTGAAACATCCAAAATATGATATGAAACAGATCATTTTACACAGACACTGTAATTATTTTTATTCCTATTCGGTCTCCAAAAAAGTATTTTCCCCATTACTTTAAAATGAACAAAAGAAAAAGCAGTTTTCATTAAGTATTAAGAGAAAACATAAAATGGGACAGGGAGTTAAAACAATTAAATGTTCAATCTTCAGACAAAGCTTTCACACAGGCAACACTTACATACAAACTATGCTGCCATGCAGGAAGGGTTTTCTGAATTGAGGCAATGCTGCTGAGCTAATGGCACGTTTCCTGCCAGAAGGGCCACCACAGACAATGCCTTCTTGCAATCCTCAATGTGAAAAGCATCCACTGAGGTATGACAGCTACGCTCTTCAATGGGTAAAAAACTGGCTGAAT
>NW_009194738.1:0-9714 GCF_000690835.1 Fulmarus glacialis | reverse complement strand
TTAATGATTCTATGATTCTATGAATCTCTTTAACCACATCAATCGGAAGAAACGTACAATGTTCAGCCTACTGTGGGAAACAGATTTTTAAAAGCTGTATTCAAACATTTTATTCAAGCTCAAAGTTCAGATAAAATGTAGTTGATTATTGAATTACTGTTTTTGTGCAGATCAAATTCAATTTTTCAGTTGCAGTTAGCTTTGCTACAAAGTAGTTTTGCATTAACATTATAGTTTGTAATGCCTACCGGAGTTTTAAGATGCTAGCAGATGCAGTAAAAACACATCATATTCTTTGTTTGCACCAAAGTTCACTTCATACAAAAACTTTTAAATCTTTTCTTTTGACGTTCTTTAACAGACTTTGAAACGAGTATGTTTACAGTAGGTTTGAAACAGATTCTAAGCTTCTCAGCAGTATAATGGAGGCAGGACAATATTGGTATCATAACCCTATGAATCAGACAGTTTTCTAGTGGTACTGTGTATTGTGTCCATTTTGTGATTGAATTCTTACAGGAAATAGTTCTTTACTTGTATGATCCTTCCATCTAACTATGCTGTCACTAAACATACTACACTTTTCTCTCCTAAAATCCAGAATTACATGAGAAAGTGATTGCCAGCTTTGATGTTGTCACAAATCAATGAGAATGTCTGTTTGTGACAGATTCTGATCTTAGTTGCCTATTGTAAACTAAAGGGAGCTCTGCTACCTTCACTAGAATTGTTCTTGACTGATGCTGCTTCGCAGATTCTATTTACCTAGTATATGATTTTTATCAACTGCTTTAGATTATGTTTTCTTTTCATCAATGTGAAAATTTTAAAAGCAACATTTGAACTTAACCTGCATACTAGAAAACATACACACACACACAAAAGAAATAACTCTTCAGATTTTTAGAATTCTTCAAGACATTTTCATACTCAGGGTGTTGCATTATGCACTGTAATTCCAGGCATGCACTGCATTTAAGAACTGCAATATTTCTCCTGAAGTGAATTTCCAGTCTTCCTTGACTCTTTATCAATTTGTTGACCAGGGATTCAGTTCAGCTGTCTGTGCATTTACATCCTGTGCTGTCTGATACTGTCTAAGATATCCAAGACATTCACACAGGACTGATAACATGGTGTGTTAAATCACATCACAAATGTCACTTTCAGATTACAGTACATTTGTGAAAGAAAGATATTCCCAACACAAAGTAATTTTCTAAGACTGAAATCAAAATATTGTGTATTGTTTTCATTACATTTTATTCTACAAAAAGAAATAGGCCTTAGAAAAGCTGATGAAAACTCAGATGACTCCTAATGATATTCTTGATTCATACTGGTCTGAACCAAAATACTACATTTTATTTTTTCCAGGTTTTGAGATGTTCAAATTCAGAACAAAGTTTTGGATATGAACTAGTATTAACCACAAAACTTCACTATCTGGAATTATACTAAAAAGTGTTTTAAAATAATAATTAATTTTGCTGTTTTAAAATAATCATTCGTTCTATGACTAATAGATTGTTTAATCATGCTTTTCCTGGCATTCTATCAGATCATTTGATCACTTAAAACAAATCTAAACTAATTATATGATTCTCTTTTCTAATTCATTCCTTTGGGAAAAATCATCTACTAGCAATAAACCAAAAAAAATTTGACCTCAATAATTGACTGTGGGAATCAAAAACATTGGGAACTTGTTGTGTAATATTAAATTTTACACAGTTGCTAAGTGCAAAACTAAATTATCACTCTCCTATGTCTAATTTTATTAATATATGCAAATCTGAGAGCATATTTATAAGTCAGCATTCATTAGTTTAATTTCCGGAAAAAGCTCTACAGTTTCAAGTGAACACATCAATTCCAGAAACTCTATATGTTTATAAAACACTGAGTGAAATTCCTGGTGGCAGCAACCATTCCAGCAAACAAATCCACAGATGGTTCCTTCACAGTGTCACAGAACTACTTAACAGGAAACAGACTGTGAAATATATTTTGCTGCTTCTTCAAGAAGTTACTATTGAGTCTTAAGCAACAGCCGCTTAACTCTTTCTAGTGACTGCACTATCTGTTCAAATCAACTGGATGTCCCTTAGCGTTCACAAATTCCAAAGTCCTTTCAGAAAACAAGGACCATGCGGGATTGTTACTACATAATAATAAATACAGCTAACATGTAGAAGAATTTTTAATAATAGGGGGGAGAAAGCAAATAAAATCCATACAATTAAATCATGAGGTTGCCCTGAAATAACAATCTGATGTCTTAAATTCAGACCAAAAACCAGCTCCTGGGTTAACAAGTTTCAACGCTAGTGTAGAATGTCCTGTTTCCTACAAAAGCATTAATCGTTGAATTGTATCATTACTTTTGATCTTTTGCTTTTTTTCTATTGACATACAAGGGAACACGTATGAATCATAGAATCATAGAATCATTAAGGTTGGAAAAGACCTCTAAGATCATCAAGTCCAACCGTCAACAGAACATCACCATGCCCACTAAACCATGTCCCTAAGCGCCTCATCTACGCATCTTTTAAATACTTCCAGGGATGGTGACTCTACCACTTCCCTGGGCAGCCTGTTCCAAGGCCTGACCACTCTTTCAGTAAAGAAGTTTTTCCTAATGCCCAATCTAAACCTCCCTTGGCACAACTTGAGGCCATTTCCTCTCGTCCTATCGCTTGCTACTTGGCAGAAGAGACCAACCCCCCCCTCGCTACAACCTCCTTTCAGGTAGTTATAGAGCGCGATGAGGTCTCCCCTCAGCCTCCTCTTCTCCAGGCTAAACAGTCCCAGTTCCCTCAGCCGCTCCTCATAAGACTTGTTCTCCAGACCCTTCCCCAGCTTCGTTGCCCTTCTCTGGACCCGCTCCAGCACCTCAATGTCCTTCTTGTAGTGAGGGGCCCAAAACTGAACACAGTATTCGAGGTGTATTGATTTTTGACAGTATGCAAGTAAACAGACATCAAATAACAATAATCCTTAAAATGAGGGATGAAAGACCATTCTAATTATAGTTGACAAACTTTGCAGTAAAAAAACGATTAAATGATATTGCAGGATTTCCACGAGTATCAACTACCTATACATTTATTTTAAAAAGAAATTGGAGATATCAAGTCAGTGGAGCATAAAAAATCTGGTAAAATCTTCCACTAGTAAAAAACTTGACCAAAAAAACTTGGTCAATTTAGGTAAGAGAATTAGAAGATAAATATGTGTGTATGTGTGATGTCAACACATTGAAATAATTTGGTACAAATCTCTATGATATGAAATTTTCATGAAGTCACCTACTGTCACGAAATACTGATTTAGGATCCTGCTGACTACGCCAATTTGTCGAGAATGAGTAGTTTTAAGGCCACTTAAAGAATCACTGGCAAAAGTATCAGCAGAAGTGATTTTAATAGAAATTTATAAAAGTACGACTTAACAGAATTTGATGGCAAGGTTCACTCTATTACTCATTACATGGATTAAGCATACACAGGGAAAATTGTGTCAAAATTGAGCTGGAATGATTTACAGAGAGACCAAGAACAAAAAGGGTAGGGAAGACCCTCCTGTTGAGTCATGAGGTTCAGAGAAGATCAGGCTGGATCCAATCTTAGTCTCAGACTTGGACAACGGCTTGTGTCTAATACAAAAGGGGTAAGGAGAACTCCCATTGAGTCATGAGGTTCAGAGTAGACCCCCTTGCTCTCTAAACTCCTTCTTGGAGAGGAGTCTAGGTGCGGCTGGATCTACCCCTAGTCTCAAACCTGGTCAACAGTTTATGCCTAAGAGATTACATGTGTTTATCAGCAACGTAAAGTTCATGCACAGTTTTAAGGTAGGTCATAAGATTTTGACAGCACTTAATCATTGACTAATCTACAATTACTGTACAAAATGAGCTAATCAAGTTTACTACAATTACTAAAGCGACTTGATTACAGATTATGTTTACTACTGGTTATCTGAATCAATACACACAAACACACATACACACACACGCGAGATCTAGATCAATTCACACATAAGGGCCCAAAGATAGATAAATTTATAAAGGTATACGTGTTAAAAATTACCCTTGAGTCTGGTGAAATACTCACGTTAATTGTCTTGGCATTTCTCAACGGGCAAAGGGTTGAGCCCCGAGGAGTGTCTCGGCCAAGGAGTGTTTCTTCCTAGCGGTCCCCTGAATATCACAAACTCGAGAGTTTGTGAACTCTGAGAGGTGTCCCACTCAGAGGGAGATTCTGGGTGCAGCCCGCTGTGGTCCAGGAGAGCTCAAAGGGTCTCACTTGGGACCGCTGTTTATAGGTTCGCAAGAGGATTGGCTTTAGTCGTCTGTAAACTTCTATTCTAGCCACAGTCCAAGGTGGTAGTTTCAGCAACAATGGTACCATTCCACTTGGTTTACGACTCAGATAAGGGTGTCAGAGGATGATGAGTTACTCCCAATTTCATCCCCCACCTGGGTTAGGTAACAGAAGTTCTGGTATGGCTAGTGTTCTCCCCCCACTTCAGCCGTGCAAGAGTTCTGGGTACAGTCAGGGATGCTTCACCACCCAGCTCATTACAAAAAGGCCAAAGTTCATCGGGAGTTTCTGGGATCATAGAGTGGCCCAGGAGAGAGGAGGGGGGAAGGAATGCACCACCACACACGTATGACATTTTCGTGATGTCATGTGACTTAATCCTGGCTAAAGAGAACAGAATGAAAATACAACTTTTGTTTCATGACAAGTCCTTCCTAGATAAAAAGGAAGTGAAAAGCAAAACAAGATTATTCACTTTCCATTTCCCTCACTCTGAAACAATCTGTAAATTTCACCTGTGAAGCTTTGATCTCACTTTCATCTGGAGTTATGTTAAGACTGCAAAGTTTACAATTTAGTTTATGCAAAGTTTAGAATTTTTGCTAGTGGAATTATTACAGTCATTTATATAATACCAAGGTTCACACTAGTGTGAAAGTTTCTGCTGCTCCTTTATATGTTCAAATATCACAAGAATTTATTCCACTGAGTTACTAGCATCACAACGAACATGCAGAGAGGCAGATTTTGGCTGTTTATTTATTTATTTATTATGACTACACAATGAACTTAAAAAATGTAAGTAATGAACTAGCACTACACAGACTGTGGTTGTACAACACACAAGCTAATAGTGCATGAATAGTCGGAAAAACAATATTCACTCTTTTTGCCTTGATAGGATAGATAAGACAAGATAAGTTGTGACACTGAAACATATAATTATTATTGTTATGGGTTGGCTTTACTTGAGAATATCCAAAATGCAAGCAAGAAGAAAAGAAAGGAGAGAAGAATCTGATCTAGGGAATTTGATCTGGTTGCCTGAAAAGGGGAGGAGTTGTTCCAAAAGAAAATTTCTCAGTTGGCTATATTATTTTTATATTTTATGCTTTGATTAGCTTGCTTTACCATCAAAGATAAGTCTAACACGAAACAGTATTGTGAAAAATACCGCAGTATAAGCATAATAAGGAAGTTAAAGGCAGTTTGAATGAAACTTTGCTGCTCTTTACAGAGGAGAAAACTCTAGTTTCACTGCAGCTGAAAAGAGTTAGATTTTGAGACATTTTTTAAAAAATACATTAAAAATATCTTTTTCTGCAGACTTCTGACCATTCCAGGACAAAGCCAACATGAGAAAGGAGGCCATATTTCCCTATGTTGAGAACCAATATTGCATATATTGCCAAAAACGTCTTGCTCTAAATCTCATGCTTTATTTTACAGTCAGGCAAATTTGAATGCAAACAACTCCTTATTGCATCCTTGGTTTTATTCGTTTCATTAAAAATTCATAGATTTCATATATGTAACCATATTTTGAAAGTTTAATATATATTTTGAAAGTTAACATAAAACTAAAACTAAATAAACAAACCCTTTAACTTTATTTCTTTTGTCCTTTACTACTTAACATCCTGGATGTTTTCATTGAAAATTATCATATTTAAGTCTTCTGGAGAAAGAGAACAAAAAAACACAGAAACATATGAACTAATTTCCTTACTTCTTGAAATAAAGTCTTTACTTGCTTGTTCTTTATTCAAAGTTTAGTATCTATCTGCAATAAAAGCTTTATCGGTGTTTGTAAATTGTTTTCAAGGGTTGTCATTGGTCTGTACAATTCCTTTGCTCAAGATATCGAGACTAAGAACTTAACTGCATTTTTAAAAGTGTTAATAGTCCTGCAAATCTATTCTGATCTAGAGAGAACAGACATATATACTCCTTACAAAAACTAGATATCAGATTAATGTACGGTGTTTTAGAAAAAAATACTGACTCTGTTTCATCCTCCTTATTTTTATCTTTGTTTGATCAGTAAATATCGTATAAGAATCCCAAAATACGTATTACACTGAGTAATAGCCTGACCTCCAGTGAATTCAATGAGAATTTTACTACTGATCTTAGTGTGGTCTCAATTTCACGATCCCAAAGGGTTTTCAATTTACAAAACTTATAAACCTGAAAATTTAAGGATAAAAAACAGTCCTGAAGATGGTCTCATCAATGGGACCTGATACACTATTGACTGTATTGACTATGGAGCCAAAACTGCAAACTGATCATTCTCTTGACTTCTTGCAAGTTCTTACGTGTAAATGAGTTGATTTACAATGAGCCAGAGACTACATGTATGCTGATTTTTAAGTGTTTGGGTTTTTTTTCCTTCTCAGGGGAAAAATGAAAGAAACACCTAAGAAAAAGCTAAGTATAGTAAGCTGAACATTGATGAAATCTTTGTTATTACAATTTATTATGTTATAATGATATAGGTTATGAGACAATCATCCTGACCAAGATACTTATCAACAGGGGGAAAAAGGGGCACACATAACATGTTGCTATGAGAAAAGAGGAACATGAATTATGACTGTCCTAAAAGGGCAAATAGGTAGGACTGCACATAGAGCCAAAGCAAATACATATTTGAGGAATTCATCCCACAGGATGTAAGACTAAGACTGTGTAAGTAAATACAAGGACATTACCATGTGATTTGCCAATGTTCCTCTGAAAGAATGTTTTGTTAATGTCACATAAAGGATAAAGTCTGAAGTAAATTAAGACTGCAACAGATTATATTCATAAAACAAAACAAAAGGTACTCAAAATAATATTGTATTTCTCTACCATGTTAATTTATGATTGCGTGCCTCCTAAAAGACTTCATATTCTTCCAGTGGAAAAATATATACACGACACTTTCTTTATATGGTCTGATTAATGTACATGAAGCAATCCAGATTGAAATAATTCTAGTCTGCTGTAGCTAGAGTGTCTCAGGTATTTGATTTCAAGCTGGCACTTACACATCAGTCCCCAATATGGACACATTTTAATTAATGAGGATAGAATTCATCCCTTTGTGAAAAAGTAAATCTTAAGGTCTCCACATTTCAGAAATCCCAACAATGCTTTTGACAGTCTGTGTACTGCATTAGATATTGTGGGAAGGACACGTAAACCCAGTTGGTTACATGTAAAATTTAGTAAGAACATTAGAGTCTTACGGAGATTTTGGGGCGGGGCTTGAATTCTAAAAACTGCAAATAAAATATGACTCTAGGTCACGACTCAAATCTGTATGCAGTCCCATGCAGTATATACCAATAATCTCTTGGCATCAACTTGTAAGAATATTTTATCCCATACAGAAAAGTCAGAACACATTTCAGAGTTATCTCAAGACTTCACTCAAGAAAGCACACACAAATGCACTAGCTGAACGTAAGGACTTCCATCTGAAAACAGTTCAAGCAGAGCAAAACGTAGCTTACTTTAGTCTGCCTACCAGTATAATTTTATTTCTTGATAACAGTGAAGATAAAATACCAGATGTTGTGCTGAGGAATAAAAAAAACCTGAATCTGTTTTCCATTGCACAGAAATAATATACTGTGTCTTTTAGCAAAGGGTTATAAATACTGTACAATTGGGAATGTTGGAGAAGGTTGACTAAGCCAATTGCAATGGAAAGAAAGAACCAGTCAGCTCAGATTTAATTAGGTAATGTTATGTAAATGCCCATCTTAAGAACACAGAAAATGGGCAGGATATCTGATAATTATAAAATTTAGAAATGGAACTGTTAGCAACTGGAAATTTGTCCAGAAACCCAAAAATTATTTAAGTATGTGTTAAAATATAGTATCAATTAGACGATTCATCTCCCAGCACTTTAGTTGATGAGCTTCACATAAGATTGAATAACAGATACTACAGCTGCAAGTGGAGGGGTTTTGTGCAATGATTCACTTTTTAAAATTACATCAAATTTCCATTAACGACAGTACTGTACAAGTACATTGATTAGAAGGAAAGTGCACTTCCAGTACATAAAATCGAGCCTCTTCTAAGGTTCTGAATATTCTAAAAGCATGCCCAGGACACAAAATATAACTCTGAATATGTCTGAATACTGTAAAATCATACTTGATGTTATTCGATATTTCTTATGAAATAAAAATGAGAGGGAAAAAGAGGGCAATATTTCTTCCCTTTTGCCCTGTAGATGTAATTTAGACACACACAATTTAAGTGCAATTAAACATTTTGTGAGTTATATAACATAATTATAACTGTAGTCAAAACATTATTTTGTATAACAGAGTAATTTCATCCTTTTTCCTGCTATGCTTATACTCATTTTTTAACAAATTTTATAGAATCAATATAATGAATTCTTAAACTAAAAAGGACTTCTTTTTTTTAACATACAGACAAATTCATGGTTGATATAAACTGATTTAATTACCTGAATTTAGTGAAGTTATATCTACCTGAATCATTTTACACCAGCAAAAAATATGACCTAAACGTGTATCTCATGATTCAAGAAAAAGAAATCAGTAAAGTAGAAATAATAAATGAGCTAATGTGAAAGGTTTTTTCATAACGATGTTGGATGCCATGATTTCATGTACAACTGATATCACATTGCAAGTTCACTCTCTTAAACAAATCTTTGATTTGATAAACAAAAAATCTTGACATTTCTTTTCCTTGGTTTTTTTCAGAGTAACTTGCATGGGTAAGTAATTTAAGTCACTGTGGACTTTCTGAAGAGCAAGATCCGTAGAAATACCTTTTTTTTCAATGTATATCTTCATTTTATATGCCTTCTAAAAGCCGTGGCCATAAATAAAGAATATTAGCTAAGTACTAGGATTTATCTTGTCCTAACTTACATCGAGATATAAAGCATCTAGAAATCAGAATGCCCATGCTTCCTGCAGGGAAAATGGAGATACGTAGATGCTTTTACAGGCATTCACAGGGATTCTGTTCACTCTACACCGTGACGGAATTTTCATATCTAACAATCTGAAAAGATGAACCTTTGTCCTGGTTTTGGCTGGGATTGAGTTAATTTTCTTCCTAGTTGATTGTATAGTGCTGTAGTTTGGATTTACTATGAGAATAAGATTGATAACTGATGTTTTAGTTGTTGCTAAGTAGTGCTTACAGTAACTCAAGGCCTTTCCAGCTTCCCATGCTCTGCCAGGTGCACAAGAAGCTGGGAGGGAACATAGCCAGGACAGCTGACCCAAACTGTCCAATGGGGTATTCCATACCATATGACATCATGTTCAGTATATAAACAGGAGGGAGCTGGCTAGGGAGCAGTGATCGCTGCTCGGGGACTGTCTGGGCATCG
>NW_009194737.1:0-34757 GCF_000690835.1 Fulmarus glacialis | reverse complement strand
CCTCAAGCCTGCCAAAGTCCCTCTGGATGACATCTCTTCCCTCTAGCGAATCAGCTGCACCACTCAGCTTGGTGTCACCTTCAAACTTGCTGAGGGTGCACTCAGTCTTGCTGTCTATGTCATTAATGAAGATGTTAAATAGTATTGGTCCCAATACGGACCCTTGAGGGACACCACTCATTACTGGTTTCCACTTGGACATTGAACTGGTGACTGTAACTCTTTGCATGTGGCCATATAGACAATTCCTTATCCATTTAATAGTCCATCCATCACATCCATATCTCTCCAATTTAGAGGCAAGAATGTTGTGGGGGACCATATCAAAGGCCTTCCAGAAGTCCAGGTAGATGACATCAGTAGTTCTTCCCTTGTCCACTGATGCAGTCAGTCCATCATAGAAGGGCACTTCTATGGCCACTTAGACAGGCACGATTTGCCCTTGGTGAAGCTGTATCAACCTTTCTCTTCTGCTTTTGCTGCTGCGGAGGGGGTGGCCATGGCTGTATCAGATGGGAAGACTGCTCGGCAGCCAGGCCTGGATCGGTAAGAACACACAATATTGACAGAATTTGCTTTATCAACGACATGAACGCTGCTGAGCCACAAAACAGCAGAGCCACGATGTGTCAAGTCATAAATAACTCATCGTGAGGAAAGTGTGCACCATCTGGGCATGGAGCCATAGCATTCATCCTTAGATACGCATTCAAATCAGCTCCATTAGTATCATATTCTTCTGTAATTACTCCATTGATTCAAACTGTGTCTTATCTCCCCGCCAAGAGCCATGAACACCCTTTAATTTACTGAAAGGCAGAAGGAAGGAGAATGCTAACATAACATCCATGCTGTGTTCAGAGTAAGGCTATGAAGAACATGCAAATGGGGCATGAAAGCCTACAAAGGCTGAACAGTACCAATTCTGCAGGTGCTAAACTCAGCAAAAGCAAAAAACTGAAAGCTAATGGGATGCCAGTGTTTACTTACATAGCAACATCCCAGGACCCTTGTGCTCACCCGAAGAGTAGAAGGGGTATGAACTCTTCAGTGACCCTGTGCTGTTCTGTGTTGGTGGTGAAACCCAAAACCTGTGAAGTTTCATGTGCTCTCCAATTTCCTAGCGGAGGTTTCAAAGTGCTCTTGTTACAATATCTTGTTTTCAGAAGTACCTTTCATGAAACTTTACAAATTCTCCTCCTTAATCCCCTTTAAATGAGGGTCTTATGACATCCAAGAACTCCCTGAAAGCTTTACTATTTCTATTATTATTGCTGGCACACAGGAGGTTCATTACTACCAAGCGCTGCTGGAATAGGTTTCAGGGTGAGAGAGGGCATGAAGGAAGCTCTTAGGCTGTCCCTCATCACTCCGCTGTGCAGGAGCTGTTGCAGAACAGCAGCTGAAAGCTGCACGGCCCCTCTGCAAAAAAATAACCCAGCTGACGCAAGCTGAGAAATGAAGGGGTGGGAGCTAGATTTAGAAGAAGAAGAGCTTCTTGTCAAATAGCGGAAACTGCACCATTTCGGTCGGGGTCACATCTGGAGTAGTTATGTACCAACTAAAGCAATGCCATTGAAAGATGAAAGGGAAGGTTGCTGGATGGGGAATCCTGCAGGCAGGAGAGGGGTGGTGGTCGGTCGGTCTGTGCAAAGACGTGCCAGCCTAGCGCTAGCAACGCTGCCGTGCACCAGCCCGGGACAGGACGCGGGGCAAACTCTTTGATCAGAGCTTGCTACTATTACTAGTAGGATGGATTTTATTTTGCATATGTGCAGGCCACGGAAGTAAACGAGTTGTGCGTTGGCCAGGATGAAAGGCTCTGCGCCGCGCAGTGCTATTACCTCTGTGTTTATGTGGGAGTGGAAAGCAAAGAAAAAATGTAATGAGAAAGTCTGGTTTCACTTAGGTACAGTTTATATTGAGAGTCAAGAACTCCCGGCCCACACACACTCTCTCCAGACAGCTGCCAGCTAGAGAGTCAAGATTAAGAGGAAAAGATGGAAGGAAAACATTACAGTAGCGTACGCTACTAACCGAGGTTTTGGTGGTAAAGCACAAGGAAGTGGAGTCGAAAAAATATGAATCCTGTCCAAGGACTCTCTCAAGCTTCTTGGAGGGCTCTGGCCAAGTCACCAAGGCCATAATCTCCCAGCTGAATTTGCCAAAGTGTCAAAATGTAAATGTCATTTAAATAAATGACAACAGGGGTTTTTTTGAGGTGCTAAGCTCCTGCAAATGCTGGAGAAGGCAAGGGTGTTAACGTTTCTCTGGCAACCACAGCGCATAGTTGAGTGCCCAGTTTGAGCATTTTGAAGGGATGGGTTTTACCCTCTGAATTTAATTTGCTTAAATTAAAGCAAATTTGCACCAGAGTAAGTTTGGAGAAAATAAAGGTAGCTTTTGCTTGTTGTGCTGGAGGAAAGACTGTCCCCGTGCAATTTCCACAGTCGCATTGATAAAATGACAGTTTAGTATCAAGTAGCTGCCGTTCACCAAGTAATGCTGTTCATTTCCTCCTAATTTTTTAGCTGCTAACTAGTCATCAAAATACTTAACAACTCCCAAAGTATACTTGAAATGCTTCCTTCAGCAGTCGGACACTCAGGCCCATGGGGTCATCCAGCACCGGGGGAGAGAGTTGAGCACAACCACTCTTGGCCATTTTCCCAGGAGAGCATGAGCATTTCCCAGGAGAGCAGGAATCCTCCTGAGGATTGTGTCCCTAGGAGCTGGTACTACAAAACCACGAGTACGTATGAGTTTGACTGTGAGAAGTCCCATTATTTTCAATGGACTGTTCATATTTTCCATGTATTTATGGAGTTTACCTATGGTGTATAACTTCAGCGTAGGACTTCACCCAGGCAGCTATTGATACGTTCCTCCATCTCAACTGTCCTCGTCTCTTGCAGTCCTCTATCTCCATGCAATGAGCACTTCCCCCTCCTGTAAATGTGTGCCGAGTCACGATCAGGCTCTGTTTTACAGTTGATCTGCATGGGTATAAACAATTGTGCAAAGTGTCAAGCAGGGAGGAATCAAGCTCTGAAGTCCCTGATGCAACACATTACTTGAACCCCTTAGATATAAACCAAACAACAAACTGGCCAGAGAAAGATCCATAGAACACAATGGGGATGATAATAGGAATTTATCTTCTTCTGTGTTGGGTATTCATGAGGTTTCTTTTCAATTTCCCAGACAGCTGCAATTATACCTTTGAATTTGGGAGTCTGTCATCATCATCTTGCCACTCAGATCAGTGCTGGTCCAAAGCCTGGTAAAGTCATTGCAAGTCAATATGTTACCAACCAATGTCTGTTGATGTCCAGAGACTTGAAAATGAGCTTCACTGGGTTAAATCCACTCTCCGTCTTCTCTAGCCAGACAACTAACCTGGGTATCAAAAAGGTGCAGGTGAAAAAGAGACACAGTTATGCATTCAAGGTTTGAAAGTAACTATGAGGACCTCTAAAAAGGTCTACGTACCCTAAAGGTATGACTGACGCTTTATATAGGAAATCATAGGTCAGACTGACTTCAGTGAGGCTCCCCAGCTGCAATGGGAAGCATAGCTTACTTCATCAGACGTATCATTCCCAGGATCTCTCATTTAAGGTCTCAGCTCAGAGTGTCTGGTGTCCCAAACAGCTTGAAAGGGAAGAAATGATTCCACGATGCATTGGATGATGTTTGGGTTTCTTTTGTTTCAGAAAAAAACCAAGCTGAACTCAAAGGTTAACAGAGTTCAAGTCAGGTGAATGATATTGCTACTTAGAAAGAGTCACTAATATGCTTTTGTCAACATGAAACATTTATTGGAGTCATAGCACAGTTGTTGGTTCAGAACAATAAGGCTTTCTTCTAAGTTTCCACTCCAGAGTTTATCAGTGGCTAAAACTGGACTTGGAAATAAAAGATGGGAAAATTTTTGATGTTGTAGCTGAGGTTGAAAGACTAAGCAAGCAAGTTTCAGTGTGTAGTTCTGGCAGCTTTGATTTATGGCCTTGTAAAGTCTGATAAAGATCCTCCAGGCAGCATACAAAACACAAAAGAATTAATTCTTTACATGTCAGAGTCAGGACAAAGATGCTAGACGTGAAGAACTTCACTGACATTTAATCATGTTTTATTACTGAGGCAATCTCTAAATATTAAAATGACGGTCAGTTATTTACAAGCATATTGCTGCCACAGTAATTTGTGACCAAACGAGTCTAACTCAATCTCTTTCGTAATTATATTCAAATCTAATTTTTGTTGGGATCATGTTTATATCGCATTTAAGGTTGGCTCCATCTGGAGCAGATGCAGTCTTCTCATAAAAGGAATAATTGATCAAATTCTGGATTTAGTTATATGCATGCAACTCCATTGTAATCCAAAATGTGTGACTACATGTCCCAGAGGGGAGGGTCAGCTGGAAGATCTCATTAATTAGTATATTATGTGCTCAAATTAGAATTTTATGCTGCTATTAGTTAAAAACGGACTGATCCTCTGCTTGAAAAGGATTACGCTGACAGGTAGACAGCAGGTCTCTTGGTGCTGGAAGTTCTCAGCATATTTGTTGTCAGCCCCTTGCCGATGTCATTTTGAAAATGAAAGACACAAAAGAGTATGAGCATTTTTCCTGACATTACTTCAGCTTTTGTTAAAGAATTTGATGCAAGAACATGAATTAAAAGTCTCCTGAGTAGGACTGTGAGATTCCTGTGTTGACATAACACGCTTGCCTTTTGCCACTTCGCAGGTATATGTTATTTCAATTTATAGATTTCAGCATGATTGCACAGGAAAGAGGACAAATTTTGTCTGTTTTATAGCTGGAGAAACTGAGATACAAAGGGAAGTTCAGATATGCCAAGGAGGATGGAAATCTGTGCCTTCTCCATTGGGCCTCACTGGTTCCTTTAGCGATGTCTGGATATTATTATTTTAGGACAGGCGTGAGCTCTGCTTTAGGGACTGAAATGCCTCCAGCCCCTGTTCTCAGGCAGCCCTCTGCTTCCTCCTCTCCTTTCCTCTCCACCCTCCCACCAAGGCCACCCACGCCCCGCTCGTGGAGACCCTGTGCTCCTCTCTCTCTCCTTGTGGCCCATATTTTCCCTCAGTCCTGCGTTCCAGTCCCCTCCCTTAGATGTATACCAGATGTCCTTTGTGCCTCCCACCACCTTCTGCCTCCATCTTCTTCCTCCCTCTCACGCCAGGAGCTGTGTGTGTGGTCCCCAGCCCATCACACGCTATGACCATAACCTCCCTCTCTCTTCATTACAGGGCTCTTCCCCACTCTCTGCTGCAGCCCCATGGCTGGGTCCCTCTTCTTCCTCTCCATATTTATCATGTTTCTTCCCCTGCTGTGGCAGAGCCCAGATCCCCCAGTATCTCCATGTGTCACGCTTTCATTCTCATCCCATCAGAGTCGGTACGCACTCTGCATGCCTTCTTCCACCCACTGCACTTCTACTTCCAACCAGTGCACCACAGAGCCTCTCTGAATACCCCATCTTCTTACTTTGCTTCACTTATTTATTTTCTTTTTGCCTGGGAAGGCAATCATTGAGGGTATTAACATTTTAAAACCAGTTGTGCTGATGGGCAGAGCTGAGAGGGAGGACACTGTTATGCAGTAAGGCACCGACAGCTGCCGCTAAGCAAGTCTCCGATGTGCAGACCCTCATAGAAAACTGGACGTGGATACTCAGACACCGAGACCTCTGTGGGTCTCCTGTTTCTCTCTGACATGCCACCAAAATTGGCTCAGCCCATTGGTAGCAGAGCACCCTGGCAGCCTGGGACAGATCAGATGCAACATCTGGGCTGTGTGTGTCATGGAGAGAGGAGTGCTGCTCATGTGTGTGGGATGTCACGATTGTCACCAACAAGACCCCACTGATCTTGGCAGGAAGGTCTCAAATGCTGAGGGGCAGCAGAAAGCCCAATTCCTAGCTGTGACAAGGATTTTCCTCGCAGATCTCCCCAGTGACAGAAAAACATCAAGGCACATAGAAGAAGATGTGCAGCAGGGACTTCAGGGCAGGACTACGCATCATCCTGATGGATGTTTTTGAAGCTTGTTCTTAAAAAATCCAAACAACAGTGATGGACAATTTGATGTGGTGACTTGAATGATTGAATAATTTGAATCACCCAGATTGTCCAGAGCAGTGGGGCCCATTCTTGACTACTCCTCTGATCGGAGATTGCTATAAATTTATACTCCTAAATTTGACCACGTGTACTCCTAGAGAAACCCCTGGTGCAGGTCAGTCAGCAGAATCCCTGCTCCACCACCGCAAAGGCATGGGAGCATCTTTGCATCAATACGGTGTCAGCCCTTCAGCACTGCCTGCTCCGACACCACTGACCTGCGGGGGTTAGAGGTGTTTGTGCCCAGCGTAGGGAACCTGTTCTGCTGCAGAGGACACTCACGGGATGAGGCAGGTATTGGCAGTGGCTTTGGTAGCACGGAGAAGAGCAGCAGGTGAGCAAAGGCTGAGTGAAGTGGTTGGAAGGGAGCAGGTAGGAGCAGAACGAGAGGAGAAATTGTCACAAAAGCGTTGTAAAGCCACGAGCACCACCCCACCGTCTGCATTGCTGTCTCGGTGACAGCAAAGAGATGCCTCAGTCTGATTCCATTTCCTCGTGCTTATAAGCAGCATACATGCATCAAAATCCATATGTCACGCAACCACAGAAACATTGACTGGAAGGAGCCTCCTGAGGTCTCTTGTCCAACCTTCTGCCCAAAGCAGGACTGCTGCCAACACTATATCAGGTCAGCCGTGGCTTTGTCCAGCCAAGTCTTGACATCCTCCAACCACAGCACCCCCATCACTTCTGGGTGACCTCTTCCCACTACCCTCCAGGTGCGAAAGCCTTTCCTAACATCCAACCTGAACCTCCCAAGCAAAAAAAAAAAAAAAAAGCAAGTGAAACCGCAGAAATGTGTTGGTGAGGGAGACCTGGATAGCATCTGGTTTGGCTCCTTGAATGACAGCCAGACTAAATACACTTACTCCATCCCCAGATAATGGTCAGCTAGGTCATCTTCAAAATCTCCCGTGAAAGAGAGATCCCAGTACCTCCACAGCCAGCCCTCCCTTTTACACCGAAGCAAATTATTGCTCTCAGGCAGCTCCAGTTTTTCGTTATATTCTACATAGGGGCTGTGGTGGATGGCAACAGGACTGGAACAGTCGTCTACACAGCCCCCAGGTCTGGTAATAGCAGCATAGCCCACCTGGAAACCCTCATTCTGATAATTTTCTTAATTCCAGCAGCTATATCTCATATTAAACCTTTTTTTAACACTTTTACAAGGACAGAAATCTTTGCCAACCACAATATTACCTGACTGTGAAGGGGAAGAGAGGAGAGGCACTCTGAATAGATGTGATTTGGCAGGGAAATTGGTAGAGGAATGGACTGTTAAAATAAAAGCTGTGGTATAAAAAAGTTGAGTCACACATGTGGCTTCTATTCCTCAGTGTTTATCGGGGGAAGAAAAAGCATGTGATCTCCAGTTACCTAGCCAAGAGAAAATGAGACCAGAGCTATTTCCCCATTACTATTCATTATTTTAGTGGTACCAATGGCAAAATACCCAAATTTGCAATCTTCTTATTCAGGCAAGAACAAACTGAATTCACCAAAACTGTACTCAAAACCTTACTGTTGCCTCCAAGCACACACAAGCTAAAAATAAGATGGAAAAAGGATTCTGCAGTCACTGGTGCCGCAGCCTCGAGGCACCCGGCTGAGGTGGCAAAAATGCAGCGTTCACTCAAGTCAGCGGAAAAAAAAAATACCATTTCAAGGGATTTTGGATCAGGTCCAAATTAAGTGAGGATCACCAAAAGATAGGAAGACAACTGAACGAAATGTACTGCTAAAGTGCCCGGTATTATTACAAACATCCCCTAAGGTTTCCGATAATAGTGCAGGAAAGCAATAGCTGTCATATTATATTATGTTAGTAGGAAGAGCCATTAGTCCTTTCTTGACTGCATGCCAATCAATACAAGATAAATGCTCCTATGGATTTTTCCCCCCCTTTTTGTACTTTGTTGAAGTGAGCCAATTCTCTTACCTTGTTGCATAGCGACTTCTAGAGCACTCACCTTTGGCACGTGGATGATGGATGGTCTGGGGATGTGAGTACAGAGCGCAATAACATCATGGCTTAGCTCGTTAGCAGCAAACACTGATGACTCTGCGGCAGCAGACACTGACTGAGCAGCAATACGATTGCTAGGATTGTTGCTTGCACGGCTGTGTTTTTCAGAGCATCTGCTGACTTTGAACATCTCCTCGCTGTCCTCTCCTCCGTGCTTGATGCTGCTGGCTGCTGTTGCAGATGGCTGCAGGCACACCGCTGAGGTCCCCTCGGTCTTCTCCTCCTCCATGGTTAGAGGGCTTGCGTTGGGCTGGTCGAACGGAGTGTTTTCGTGTGCGTTTCCGAAGCAGGTGAGCAGGGCTGAGCAAGGGAAAGGATGCATCTTGGATGACAGGTTATCGGATCCTCTTAGCCTGCTTTCCACATCCGCATAATCAACAGGCTGCATTCACAACCAGAAGAGCGCCCAAAATGAAAGCCCGGGCATAATGTCATTCCAGCCTTCCTAAGAGAGAGCACCCCCTTTTCTGCCGTCAGGAGCATTCAGAAGTGGGGTACCACTCCTCTGCCGAAGTCAGCCCGTCACCTCCTCGCGGCCACCCGCTCCTATTGTTTGCAAGGCAAAGAAGCGCAAACACAATGAAAACGTTTGCAACCCTCGCATGCTCTTCCTCGGAGCTGTCAGCAGCTAAACAAAGCCCTCACAATAGCCCCACAGCCCCGGCGGGCTACGGTTACAGGAGCGGAGGCTACAGCACCGGGCGGTCCTCAATCAGTAGTGCCGCGGCCTCAAGTTACCTGGCGAAAGAGGCAAAAAGATAATGTAGCCCAAGCTCTCCGGCAATAACAGCATCAACACGTGTATCGGTGTCATCATAACAATAGCATAACCGGCTCCCATTACGCCGCTTAGATATTTATTAGCAGTAAAACCCCAAATCGATCATCTATCACTGACTTAGCTCAAAAATGTACTTTCAAGCTCTGGCTGGGCTGTTCATCGTTAAGAAGGGAAAATGAATGACTGCTTTGGTCAGGGAGGAGGGGATGGGGTGCTGTGTGGGCACCCCACGTCCCGTCCAGCACACGTTCCTTCGGCACGGGCAGGATCCGTCCCCGCAGCTCCTCCTCCAGCCGCGCAGCTCCCCGCCACGCAGCATCGCCGCTCCCAGCTCCTCTCAAAGGCACCCGCTGCTCCTCCCGGCCCCTCCGCTCCCCGGGGAAAACCGGGGAAGCATCCTACTAAAACTCCTCTGCCGTCAGGCCGGTGTAAGGGGAGACGTTTCCCTTTTCAGTGTGCAGTGGCTCGATGCTGGCTGTTAAAACAAAAATATGTGGGAAGTGAGGGAAGGAGGGAGAGTTTGTGGTTAGAGCATCTGCCTCCAGAAAATCCCAGTTCCTTTTTTTTTGTGCTGCCACAGGCTTCCTGTGCGATAGCGGAGATGTTATTTGATCTCCATCTGTAAAAAGGAGGAGAGTAATCACTTCTTTTTTTCCACCCACTATACATATCCTGTCTCTTTACAAAAGGTTATAAACTCTTGAGGGCAGCAGCTCACTCTTATTCGCTTTTAAGCTGCTGGTACAAAAGATCTCCACATACAAACGTAGAATCTACCTGGTAATAGCATCTACAGAGAAATTTTGGGTTTCAATCTTTCCCAACAAACCCATACTCTTCCATTTACTTTTCTAGCCTGGTTTGTTGTTCGGTGTTGTTAGATGCTTGTCATCCCCTCCCTGTAACTATGCCTTTCACCTTACTGTAAGGCTTCACATTGAGCAAAAATGTGATATTTTAAGAGAAACTCATGTTTCCAGTAGCTCATCAGGAACCAAAGTGCAGAAGGTTGAGGGTTAAATTCCCGTTGTGTCTATTGTCGGTGCCTGAAGCTCAGGTCCCTCATCCCCCATTAACCTCACAGTTCTTGTGGTATCCCTTCCTAACCGACACGTCTTGTACATCAGCTTGTCTCTATGGCTGGTGCTGGGTTTTAGAAAGATCCAAAGTGGCCTCCAGCTTGAGTAGCAATGCATTTTGAGCTGCAGGAGCTCTTGCCGTCCTGTATCGCTCCCTGGTTTGTAAATACTAGCAGGGTGGGGAAGACCATAGAGCTCCTGGAGTGAGAAAGATGCACCTGGTGACCCAAAAAAGCTTAAAAAATGTTGGGAGAGGATCTGGTAGTGGGGAAAGCAAACTCAGAGGGGGGAAACGTGCTGAAAAACTGGAAATTCTTTAAGTGAAGTGTATTATTTGTGTTATAGTCATGGAGGAGGATGATTTTGGTTCGGGGCCCATCTTGCCTCACTTGTGAGGTGAAAGCATCAGCACCGATCTCAGTATTCCCCTTCAGCAACTGCCAGGAGACAAAAGACTGGCTGTGCTGACATGCAGCAACTTCCCCTTGCTTTGCATCCATTGGGGTGGACATGGACCCCTCTGGAAATGGATCCATCGCAGATGGATCCGCTTTGCACCCACATGGCTGCCCTGCTCTTCTGCACAGAACTGTGGGTGCCTGTCTGAAAGTTTTGGGCTCTGCTTTGGGCAGCAGGTAGATAAAAGTTCAGGTGTTTTTTTCCTCTTTACTTTTAAATCAGTTCAGTTCTTTACTGACCTTGGAAGTTTCTTTGCCTCGGTTTCTAATTTATCAAAGGTAGATAATAGTAGTTCTGTTCATGGATGTTAAACATTGTGAGTTGTTCCAGATAGGATCAACCTCTCAGATCAGGGAACTTCAGAAGCAGAGGAAGTACCCACAAGCCTGGGTACATATTTGAGTTTACAAACCCGTTGAGGATGTGAGGCTGGACCTGTGTCACAGAACAAGCCTTCCCACCGGCTTTCTGGTGCCTCCATTCAGTCCTGGGACAGGACAACAGGCACAGGCAAAATGTTTTCAAGAAACTACTGAAATATGCAGATCCTTGGAAGAAGATCAGTTTGAGTTTAGACATAAACAAAAGTTTAGAGACTATCTTATTTCTTGTAGAGCAAGTCCCCTCTAAGTACATTTACCCTTTACTAATCCTTAGGCTTCATTAAAATGCCTGAGAGAAACTAATAAAATCTTCTAGGAGGTTTTTCTGTGTTATCCTCTAAACTTAGCTCTACATTTTTGAGTGTTTACGTATTATCCTGTGATTGGGCTAGATATGGTACCGCTTAGGTACTTGATGTCTTAGCACATGAAAATACTGATTAAATCATTTCACCATGACTTTATTAAACAAGGGAGCTCAGGTGCCGCCAGCATGTCCCGAAAATCCTGGCTATTGGTTGCAAAAAGGCTTTGTAGACCACAGTGGCTGAGACTGCGGTCGTGGATAGACACCAGGCTAGGTACAGACCCATGCATAGGGGCCAGCCGAGCAGTATAGATGGCACTGGGCGCACACCAGACAGGTTTCACGGCTGTGAGAGGTCAGACCGAGAGACAGGACTAGCCAACCAAAGAAATGACGGCTTTTATGTGGGAACAGTATTTAGTGTTTAGATGGGAACAGTAATTTCAAAGGGATGCACAAGTCAGACTTCGGGCGATCTGACACATCCAAGGTGTCCTTGGAATTAAAATAATTATTTTAGCAAATCAGTCAGCCAACAACCTACATTCAGTTCTTTCCAGGCCTTCAGTTGGCCACGCCAGCCTTTCTTCAGCTCTTTCTGAAATCCTTATGAGTTTATAGGGACACTAGTCTACGCAAAGACTAGCTGCACTAGCGAGTCGTGATCACTTAAAGTCACCACACAGCACAGTTGCATGCCTGTGTGAAGAGGGGTTGTTCTAAAAATCAGGTGTCTGCTTGTATTACCTCTGAGGAGGGAGGACATTCAGTGCCTGCGTGCTGCGAGAGCCACAGAGATGCTTTTTTAGTCAACAAAAAGGACTAAATGCTCCACTGTAACTGTAAGAGAAGTGATCAGGACAGGGGTAATTAACCCGTGAGCCTTGTCCTCAGTTTAAAGACAACAGGAGAAATCTTCACAAGCCGAGAACGTCCAAAATGAACTGGTGGTGACATCTACGAGGTAACAGCCATGAGCCCCAGCAGTCAGACCCGGGCCCAACCTCCTCACAGCTTGGGGCTATTTGGTTTTAGCTTAAGCCCATCACCCTAGCTAGTGCTAAAGACACAATTCAAGGTTTATTTCATTCAAGCAGATCTCCTTGCACCAATCAACCAAGCGTGCTAATCATATTTTTATGTGCAATGAGATATTATTAGGACAAGCGACAAGTCTCGCTTTATTCTTCCTGAATTTGCTCATAAATTAATGATGAGCTGAAATATACTGGCTTAACGCCTCAGCAAGCTCGACATGTCCAGTAAATGGAGAAGGTGAATTTCAGCTGACTCTTGACCTGTCTTCAGTATTATTCCTTCAAGAGAAATTTTTCCTTCACGTGGTTGATATTATACTCAGGAGACACGGGGTCAGATTTAGCTCAGGTGCCCCACGCTTACGGCAGGGACTAAGCCTAGCTGATTATCTTACTTTGCAGGATCCAGTTTTACAGCATGTCATCCTGCTTTTGTGCCTCTATGTCGTCCCTTCTTTCCTCATCATTGTGCCCCTACAGTAGCACTGATTCTCTAAAAATCTCCCAAACCCGTGTCTGTCTGGTGGGGGTTGGCCATAGCTCGGCGTTCCCCAGCATCTCCTCTTCCTCACCCTGCCATAAGCTCCCGCCTGTCAGTGCTGCCTCTGTGCTGCCTGCAGAAGGAATATGTTCATTGCACCAAAGTAAGTTTTAGGTTAAATCTGAGCTGGTGATGATCAGTAGAGCTCCACCGCCTTCAAATTATGGGGGTCTGAAAGGGTGATCAGAGGAATTAAATCCAGTCTCCTGCTATCTCCTCTACCTCCTTTCAGACTGCCCAAACTTTAGCTGAAAACCAGCTGAGCTTCTGGCTTCCCCTACTTCATATATACTTTCTGTATACACACAATATATACATTCTATAGAAAAAGATAAGTAGGGTGTGAAAAGAGTGTACCTAAACCATGAAATACCAAGAAGCAACTTGGCACTACTTAGATGGAGCTTAACAGAAGAGAGTTCAGAGAAGAGCAATGCGGATGGCCGAGGGACCAGCTCACAAGGGAAGGTTTAAAGAACTCATCTGGACATGCAACAAGAAACCAATAAAATAAGCAATAAGATAAGATGTTCTGTATTTATCTGAGAAGCATAGGGATTGAGGTTAAAAAAGAAGCTGATTATGGTAGTCAAAACAGTCCCTAATAACTTCAGAGTTTCTTTCACCTTCTGTTGTACCTGCTACTAGGCATCACTGAGGGTAGGTGACTGGGTTAGAGGAACCATTAGTCTCATCCAGTTATGGCGGAGCCTGTGTTTCTAGACAGGAAAAATTTAGACTGATTAGCAAAAGAATTCACTTAATAGTAAACCAGTTTTTAAAAATGCACAGGAAACTTTCTGAGGGTTTTTTTTAACTCATTTTCTGAAATTTCTAAATGTTTTGACGCTTTTAAGACTTAATCATAATGTCCGATGCTTGAAAAATTCCAGCTAACTCTACAGCTCAAGCATTCACCAAAAAACGCCCCTTTTTGTCCAAAAAAAACCCCACCATTCCCTTGGAAACCTGAATTCTGAAGGTCTTGAGCAGGCTTTGTTCAGTGAGCTCCAAAATCTTGCTGCCGGGAGGTTGCAAAAACCTCCTGCCTTGGAAAACCTGAAACCCAACAGGACTAAATGATCGGCTGGAGGTAGGCGCTGAGTACGCCCCTCTCTGTCTTCCCAGGAAGGGTTATCATTTGGGGGGGCTTATCCCCTCAAGGGATTCATGCTGGCCACTGAGTAGCTGGGAAAAAACACAGGTAAAAAGTAAACCCAGCTGGTGAGATTAGAGAAGGCTGGAAATGAAGGGTGAAACTCAAGTCCTTTTCAACAAATTGTGCCGTCCTACTGCAGAATTAAAACCAGGATGATTCCCAGAGTTGGATGGATGCACGCATGCACTCTTAATGTTAAAAAAAGTCATTGTTCAGGTTTTCTATTTTTGGCCATGCAAATAATATTCATACCAAACCAAAGTCCTGGACCTGGGAGCCAGGTCTTTGATAAACCAAGTCTTGATTTTGCTGCTGAAATGGGTACAACAGAGATGATGACGTTACTTAGCCATCTTCCAGCTGGACAGGTGGCTTCCATCAGTGAAAGCTGGGAAAATCTGAAGGGTGCTTAATAAATTAGTTCTTTTATAACAAGTGCTATTAGTTTCTGAGGTGGATTTAGAGCTTTGTTCTTATAGCTGGCTTAACTGCAATTGAAATAAAACTTCTGTCTGAGCACCAGTTGTCCTTGAGACAGGACTACGATCTCTTCTGTTTGTAGTTTAAAGGATTCAAGATTAAAAACCGTATTATTGTTTTAAAATGTCCTTTCATGGACTAATGACACTTGAAGCTTCTGAGCCAGAAGAACATTTTAATATAATTGACACTTCATTTACTTTCTGCTCTTTTCTCACACAACCGTCCTTCACAACTTTATACATTTATAGCAATTTTCCATTTTTCACTCTCACCCACTGATACTAACATGGCGTGACTGCGAGCATTATGTAAAACAAAAGAGCAATGACAAAATACTTCCTTGGCTTCATTTTACTTCACAGAAAGATTTCTTTTGAATTTACAAATAAGCACTCTAGCCTCTATGCAGCCCTTTTAAAATGACATAGACCTGCCCAATCGCAGATTTTTAGCAATCGCCCCAAAAGGCAGGTCACCTTCAAGGAATAAAAGAAAGGGGATTATCTTGTTTGTAACTTAGAATCACAGAATAGTTTGGGTTGGAAGGGACCTTTAAAGGTCATCTAGTCCACCCCCCCTGCCGTGGGCAGGGACATCTTCAACTAGATCAGGTTGCTCAGAGCCCCGTCCAACCTGACCTTCAATGTTTCCAGGGATGGGGCATCTACCACCTCTCTGGGCAACCTGTTCCAGTGTTTCACCACCCTCATTGTAAAAAATGTCTTCCTTATATCTAGTCTGAATCTACCCTCTTTTAGTTTAAAACCATTCCCCATTGTCCTGTCGCAACAGGCCCTGCTAAAAGTCTGTCCCCATCTGGAACAGGCTGCCTGGGGAAGTGGTGGAGTCACCATCCCTGGAGGTATTTAAAAGACATCTAGATGTGGTGCTTAGGGACATGGTTGAGTGATGGGCTTGGCAGTGTTAGGTTAACGGTTGAACTCAATGATCTTAAAGGTCTTTTCCAACCTAAATGATTCTGTGATTCTATGATCTTTCTTGTAAGCCTCTTTTATATATTGAAAGGCCACAACAAGGTCTCCCCAGAGCCTTCTCTTCTCCAGGCTGAACAACCCCAACTCTCTCAGCCTTTCCTCATAGGAGAGGTGTTCCAGCCCCCTGATCATTTTCACGGCCTCCTCTGGACCTGCTCCAACAGGTCCATGTCTGTCTTGTACTGGGGTCCCCCAAGCTGGACGCAGTACTGCAGGTGGGGTCTCACCAGAATCCCCTCCCTTGTCCTGCTGGCCACGCTTCTTCAAACTGGAAACATATCTTAGATGCAGCAGGCACATCTCTGGACCCTCACGGCCTGATCCAGTGCCCCGGAGCCATCCTCCATCCTCCTGGCCGGTTGCGGGACGACTCCTCTGCTCGCACAGGCTGGCATATGGACGCAGCAGGTTGCCAGATGCCCTTTTGGAAATGGTAGAGCCAAAGGCCACTTTCCCAGCAGGGATTTTCTCAAACAACTCTGATTTTTCCAGCTTCTGCATAACTGGCGTGGGAAAGGGGGGGTGTCTCAGCCTTCCCTTCTGGAGCTGTGTTACTGCTCCCCAAAGCAACGGGCAGGCTCCGCTCCCGTGTCAACAGAAACGCCAACCGAGCCTAGACTGGGGGAATCGTTCTCTGGCTGCCCCTTTCCTGCCCCGCTGGCTGAGCGAAGCCCCCTCCCAGTTGCACACCACAGATGGCTAATTAGGATCATGGAGAGAGGAAATCTGCTCTGTGGCCTTTGTGCTGGGAAGGGGCTCCAGCGACGAGATCCATCGCTGCGCAATTCTGCCTTTACAGCATGCAAATACAGGCAGACGGAACGGCACAGTCCTGCCCTCGGGGACCGGGAATCTGATTTTGGGCACGGATAAAGTGGAGAACTGGGGCATGCAAAAGAAGGGAGCGATGTCTGGGAGCAGGAAAGGTGGGCTTCCAGGTTCTTTTCATTCCCACTGATCTCTTCTTTGAACCCCCCCCATATCCACCTAAAAAATATCATTAGTGCTATTTAACTTCAAGGCACTGTCATTACCTTTCACCCTTAAAATTGCCTTCTGCTGCTTGACTATGCTAATTACAATGTGACAATTACCTCTCAGTATAAATTCACCCAATTCCTTTGACTCTGCGAGTCCTTAACCGACCAAGTCTCCGTGGCTAACAGAAGGATCTGCAGATCTGACAGCCACGAGGGACCGTGCCAGGTACCCTGGGGCCACGAAATCTCTGAAATTTCTGACGCAGGGAGAATTATTTGTATTTCCTTCTTCCCTCACAGAGGCTTGAAAATACATCATCATATAGGATTTCAGCCATATATTGTTCTCTGCGTTCTGTATGCTTGCTGAACAAAACCTGGTCTTCATCTCAGCGCAGTAGTGATTTGTAAGTAATAAAACCAGAATCAATTTAAAAGGGCAACATAGTGAGATATTTTAAAAATGTGTAATTGCATTTTGGTTTGTATTTCCCTGTAAACCTTTGGGTGTTTTGTAGAAACACTTCAAAAATGTTAACATTTCATTTACATGAAGAAAAACTCCTCTTTTTTCTCTGTATAAAGAAGTCATCTTTCTTGCTAAGAACATTTTTATGGAAAAAAAGAACCTACCAAAGCAATTATCATCTTACAAAATGATTACTTTGGCAAATGATCTTTCTTTTTTGAGAGCCCATTTTCAAAAATTCTAAATAAAACCTGCACTTGCGATGGCCTTGACCAGAGCTAGGTGATTAAGCCAAACAGGGTCCTCAATCATTTTGCTACTTTCAATTTAATTTTGGCTATGTCTGCACACCACTTGGCTTTGTTTGCTTTGCAACATTCTTGCCTGATGCTTGGGAAAATGGATAGTCCCGCCTGTGGCCAACATCCTGTATTTAATCAAGAAACAAGATCACAGAATCGCAGAAAGGTTGAGGTTGGAAGAGACCACTGGAGGTCATCTGGTCCAACACCCTGGTCAAGCAGGGCCACCTACAGCCAGTTGCCCAGGACCATGTCCAGACAGCTTTTGAATATCTCCAAGGATGGAGACTCCACAACCTCCCTGGGCAACCTGTGCCAGTGCTCAGTCATCCTCACAGCTAAAAAGTGTTTCCTGATGTTCAGAGGGAGCCTCCAGGGTTTCAGTTTGTGCCCTGGTCCTGTCACTGGGCACCCCTGAACAGAGCCTGGCTCCGTCCTCTTTGCACCCTCCCTTCAGGTATTTATATACATCGATAAAATCTCCCCTGAGCCTTCTCTTTTCCAGGCTGAACAGTCCCAGCTCTCTCAGCCTTCCTCATAGGAGAGACGCTCCAGTCCCTTAATCATCTTCATGGTCTTTCACTGGACTCTCTCCAGTATGTCCGTGTCTCTCTTGTACTGGAGAGCCCAGAACTGGACAAAGTACTCCAGGTGGGGTCTCACAAGAGCAGAGTAGAGGGGAAGGATCACCTCCCTCAAGCTGCTGGCAATACTTTGTCTAAGCAGCCCAGGACACCATTTGCCTTCTTTGCTGCAAGGGCACTGTGCTGGCTCATGCTCAACTTGGTGTCCACCAAAGTCCTTTTCCGCCAAGCTGCTTTCCAGCTGGGTGGCCCCCAGCATGTGCTGGTGCTTGGGGTTGTTCCTCCCCAGGTGCAGGATTTTGCACCTCTTCTTGTTGAACTTTGTAAGGTTCCTGTTGGCCCATTTCTCCAACCTGTCAAGGTCCTTCAGTGTATCAGCCACCCCTCCCCGTTTGGTGTCATCCAGTTTATGATTGCATAAAATCCATCTCAAGCAGAAGTGGGTGACTTAACAAACTTCATTCATCGAGTCCAGGAACCACAACAATCAACTGTCAGATCGACAGGCTCAGGTCTGACAGCAGAATTTGGGTACCGGCTGCCTGACCCGAGTCAGCGTGGGCAGCTGGTGGAGGGGGCTGTCCTTCAACGCCGGGCTGCCTGCCCGCCTGCACGTGCAATACAGGCAGTTTCTGACCGACAGGCTGAAATCCGTGTGTGTAATGATGCAATGCACTTGTTTAATGTTTGCTTACAGTGCCTGAGCTAAACGTAGATGGTAGGGTTTGCTACTGCCTCTGCACCGGGGCTCTGCAGGCATTTCAGCTCCTTGCTGAACCCTCACAGGCGATGATCCAAAGGCATCATTGTCCTTAAATATCCTTAAAGCTAATTATCTAGAACTTCAGGCAGTGGGAATGGTAACCCAGCTACAGAAGTTTTAACAGAGGGTTGTCATTTTTACAGACATTTGGGAATTTTCCTAAGCACAGATGGTTCCTCACCACGACGCGCCGAGTCCTCTCTCAGCTGAGCCTGCAAGATGGTCCATGATGGAGCTATTGCCATTTAACCTCCACACAGCTCCCACCCTTCAGGTTTCATTCGTTTGATCGAGTCTTTAAATTTCTTTTTTTCCCTTCCCAACCCCACAACAGGCGCACACACAGCTCGCAGGTGCAGCTTTCCACCGCTTGACTTGCCAGGGTCTGTTTTGCCGGCTGCAGCTGGCTGCCTGATTAAACAGGCAGGAATTCCCATCTCAGTGCCCACAACGCATCTAACAGCTGTCTTGCTCTCGCAGACTGCTCTGATTTCGATGGAAATGGTTTTAAATAGCTGCTTTCCCCTCACACCCACCCTTCAACTTCACGGCGATATAATCAGGTCATGATAAACCACAGCACGGGTGTGTTTCCCTCTACCTTCAAGAACAAATATTTGGCAAGAGCAAAAGGCGCAGGCGCATTCAAGGTGCTTCAGGCTTGGAAAATCTGGCCATTTAATTCACATGCCTCAAATGTGAAATTAACAGCCAAATTTAAGGAGCAACTTTGAAAATCTTACTGCAGCAAAATGTCTTCTGAAGATGGGAGGCAACGGCAATCCACAGTGTGATTTAGGCGTGAAAGAGCTGAGTCAAGCCGTTGTAGGGTTGTTTAAGGCTGGATGAAGGAGTTGGCACTGCTGTGGTTAAAACTCCTGGTTCCCAGAGGCACGTGAAAATGCCAGAATTGCAGATTCCACTTTAAAAATCTGTCTTTGGGCTTGTAAAAGAGAGTCTGAAGACTTACCCTTGGGAGTAATCAGTAATGCACTGACACGTGCCTATGGCCCTGCGCAGCTTCTAGCTGGGAGGAGACAGCGAGTGCCCTTTAGCCGGGAGGGAACAGATCCTTCATCACAGCACAGGACCGTGCTGTCAGGCCAGTGTCCCACGCTTCATCCCCCTTCTGCTCTGCACCCCGACGCAGGGGATCACCCCATCGGTGTCCCACCCCATCCAGCATGGGCAGCTGCGGGGGAGAGGAGCAGCGGAGGGGACCAATACATCACATCTCCTACGTCCAACCTCATCCTGCTGCTCTGACACTCTGGAGCTGGTGTTGCACAAAGAGAGAGAGCAGGCACAGGCGAGGACTATTAAGAAGGCAGATATCAGCAAATAAAAAAGATGCCAAATTTGGTCAGCCTGAAAGCTGCTCAGTGCCACCCTCCTGCTCTTGCCCCCCTCCTCCCAGATATTATTTAATTTGGGATAGCTACCAATTTCATAGTTGCATTTTGAGATCCATGGCAATTGCCCAAGTGGCAGAAATCCCTCGGTGAAAAGACTGAGGGGAAGCATTGTCCGTGTTTCCGACACAAACCCGGATCTCTGCCCCAGCACTAACAACGCTGTTAACTTCCAAGGAGTTCTTGGCTCGGCTCAGCACACAGCCCGCCTCCAGTGCTCCCTACAGGAGACGGCTTCACCTATATGCACCAGCTATGAGCATAGAAAGGGAGGTCAGATCCCAGCCTGCGTCCTTTTGGCAGAGCCCTCCTTTATGGCTCACTTGCCAGCAACAGTAACTAGTGTTTCACAACTTCCTTCTCTCCTACGAGCTCTATTGTAGGCGGACAAAAGGCTTTCTCTTGGCATGTGACGTTGGGAGACAGAAGGCACCTCTTTTGCCAGAGTCTACGAAATGGTGGTCTCAGCAGTAGGGAAAAAATAGCTTTTCGGGCTGCTGAGTTTGCTGGCATTGGCAAATGTCGACTTACAGAACGAGACAGCTCCAGAACGCTGCGGGCTGACGGCAGCTATTTCTGCATCAGTTAATCGGGTGCGGGAGTCCCACCTGGTACACAAAACATTTCCCTTCCCATGTTTTGTCCAGATTATTTTCCTTCCTAATTTTAAAACTGCGACTTAAGCATGTATGGGACTTGAGTGCCTTTCCCTCTAAATAATTTTGCATAGGAACCCCCACCAAGCCATGGGACAACGGAAATTGTTTGGGCTCTGCTGAGCTCATTTGACTCACGGCAACTGCAAGTCCATCCTTACGTGCACACCTGCCTCCACGGTCACTCCTCAGGCAAATGAAGTCACGGCTGAGCAGACAAGAGGTCTTGAACGGAGATCTAAATATCTACCCCCAAATAAATATATGTTCTTGGCCACAAGGAAAACTCTGGTACTTTGCAAACTTTAGGCACACAAATTCATCCATTTATTGAAATGTTTTGGCAATGAAATACAAATTCATGTATTTTGTACATAGTTTTATACCTCACTACGAAATGATATGGTCATTTTGGATAGGAAATGCAGAATATCTTATCCAGATGAAGCTGGGAGGAAAATGGAGGTAGACAGGAAGGTTTCAAGTAAGGTGTGTTTGGCCACATACCCGAAGTTAATTCTCTGCTCTTTTATGAAGTGCTAGAAAATCTTAACAAGCTGGAAGGGATGAGGAACATGGATTTAACTTCTGCAACAGAGCACATCCGAAAGACAAGTAACATTAACACTATAGCAGGTCCTTGGTTCATTACCGATGCGGAAGGAGCAATTCCTCTCCCAAGTTATCTTTACCAGCGTGAAGACTGAATTACAAGGTTTGGCTGATACTGAATTTCTACCTCACCCCCTCCAAAACATGACTATTAGAAGTATTGTCATGGGGTTGCGCTGCCATTTTCATGGAGGAGGTGAGCAGCAGAGCACTCATGTAGTAGCTGGTTGAGCACCATCTCAGTGCCTTCTTTGGCACAACACCTCCAGAGTTGGCCTGGCCACCAGCATATGGCCTGCTGTGAAATGGAGATCTCAGCTCTGAGATCCAGCCACCTCATCTGAAGGTTGGAGGAAGATCTTGTCAGGAAGACAGCTGAATTAATAACTGATAATTAGTGAATAAAGAGAAGAAACCTGGTGCCTCTTGGTGGTTCTAGCTCTCACTTGTCTTTTCCTGAAGCTTACCTAGAAATGAAAGTTTTGTGTTACATGACAGATTGCTTCCATCGTCCCTTTCTCAGAGACGAGAAAACTGCATTTTTAACTTATTTTCAGTTCAATACAGTTATGATCTTTTCTAAGCCCAGGTCAGCCTGGGGAATCTGAAAAGATTAGAAGACAGCAGAAGACCCCTAACTGGGAGAACAATTTTAGGCAGATTTCAATTGCTGGGCTAGAAGTGAATTCAATGAACCCAACAGACAAATGAGTGGCTGCTGAAGTCAACAGAATTACATCAACGGATACTATAGTTTCAAGGGTCTGGATTTTCTGATGGCCTATGACAATGTGAACGTCCGTGAACTTCGTCTCCCATCTGCAAGACCAGAGTGTTGTCCCTAAGAACGCAACATTCTCTCCCTCGTACAAGAACTGCACCGGTGGGCAGATGGATTCAGCCCTCCAATTAGCTAAGGTTAAGCCAACTGGTTTGTAGTAAAAATATAGTGTGTTAGTGTAAAATCTATTGAGAGTCTTTACCTGCTCATCCGAGCATTTCAACCACATTTGACAGATTAATTTTCATGTAGGTTTCCACGTCCTTTTTTAAAGCAGATAGACCCAAATAACTTACAAATATATATAAATATATACATAGTTATCCATCCATCCGTACACCTACCTATGTTTGTGACAGGAAATACTGAAAATTCACTGCAAAACCAAAGAAAGACAGGCTCGATTCAGTGACCTCAACACATGTATCTAGAGCCATTTCAAACTCTTTTGGCTGAGACACCCAGCGTGGGCAGATACGACACGGGACCTCCAGGAGATGCACATCCTTCCAGCCCAGCTGGAAGTCACACAGGGCATCCCAGGGCATCCCAAACAGCATTAGAGATGTGTGCTCAGTCAAGTGATTCAAGTCCGGGTTTCCCAGAGAAGACAAGGCTGCCAAGGTTCAGATGTGAACTTTTAGGCATTTATTAATTTGTAACATATTAGAAGTTTGCTTTTCACCATTTTTACCATTGAATTTAACCAACTGCAACCTGAGTCCTTTTTCTACTGGCATTTGATGTGGCACTGAGCTACAGAAATAACAGCGTATTTCAAGGGCTTCCAATGCGTTAACTAGCTTCTTTCCCGAGTATTGCACCTTGTTTTATTTTGCTCCTCCAGTTAGTAGAAAGTAGGTCTCACTTTCTCCAGGATGGGTCAGGTTACCAGAAGAAGGTTTCCTCCTGCCATTAAGGGATCTACTGCCAGGCTCAGGCTTTGGGACCAGCTTAGATCCTGCCCACCAAGGCTAAAGCTGTTCATTCAGGACTCAGTATGTCATGACCTGTCCTGCTGCCACCGACACCTTTCACGGTATGAAGGTGCCTGGGCAATGCAACCCAGGATGGGAGATGGCACGTTCCTTTCTGGTGGGGTTGGAAGGGATTCTGCTCGCACCCGAGGGGAGAGAGGGGCTTTTTGAGGGAGAAACACAATGAACAAGCCCTCTGCTTTCCTTTTATGAGTTGTACCATGGCCTTCTGCTGATCTTCCTGCAACTTCTGTTTTCTGTTTTTTAAAATTGAGCTCTACAGGCTTTACCTGTATACATGTCAAATAATTCCTTTAAACAAGCAGAATGTCCTGGAGTAGTGGGATTTTCTGGTTGTGTTGCCATCCCTGTTGTATAAATACCTGATTGCAAGGGATATGAAGAATGCCAAAACAAGAATAAGAGAGCTGAGAGCTCAAATTCTATTTAAATCCTCTGAAAACTTCAGTTTAGCGGAGTAAAATGAGGTGGTGAAGCCCTTGGATATCTATAGATTTTGGCAAAGTATAATACACCAAGGTGGGAAGAGATGTATTTAGAGTAGGTCTAAAGAGCTTAAGTTTTTATTTGATAGCTTCAAGTGCACTAGGCTGTGTATTCATGGAAAACTGCTGCAAAGACAACAAGCAAAGGAAAATGCAGGCTTGTTCAAGAATTATTCCTAAACAGCAAAGATCTATGGATTATGGAATAATCCCCACAAGGGAACACATACATACATTTACGCCATACTGACCCTTCTATCTGTTATAAAATTACAGGTGCAAGGTTGTCCAAAACACTTTTATTTTGTCCTTTGTGCTCTACAACCAGATTTTGAAAAACACTCTTCCAGGCTGTTTTTTCCAGGATTCTGCCTTTTACAGGGTTATCCGCAGGGACCCTGCCTCCTTCCTTCACCTCTAAGATTAAAGGCAAGAGCCTTCCAGGAAAGCCAAGACGGATTTGTGGCCAAGGAGCTGCCTATGGAAGTTGCAGCTGGTGCCAAATACCTCCGTGTGAGATTATAAGGTGATGTGATTTCTGGCTGCAGCTGATCAGGGTTAGCAGCTAGTGCTTAGACTGCGACTTCTGCTGGTCAATGCTTTCCCTGCCCTGCTTGGACCAAGATTATTGCACTCCCGTACTGCATGCAGAGCCCCTTCCTAGCCCTGGTAGCATAATGACATGCTTTAAACTCACCTGAAAACACACACAAAAAAGCAAAAAATATGATTTTTGCTAAACTTCAGTTTTCTGATAGAACTGCATTGGGAAGCAGTCACACGTCGTGTTTTGTCAGGAGACCTCACATATCAGCAACCATCAGCAGACTGCCAATACATCATTGGAAACTCCCCTCCTACTCCCAGCCTAAATCTTAGCAGAGCTCAGATGAAGTTCATGCAACATGGCCAGAGAGATTTAAAGCTGCCTCACATCAATATATCTTGTGCTTGTAAATTACAAACTCTACTGGTGTCAGGCACACTTAAAATCAATGGAGAACCTAATCTCCGCTCCGGTTGGGTATTGATTTAACTACATTGACTTAAATTCAAATATAATAAATCAATAGAGCTCCCTAGCATTGACATAAAAACACAGGTTAAAGGTACTTCTATCAATGTAGTGTGTCCTAAGAAAAATAATTTTAGCAGGATTAATTTTTTTTTTTTTGCCTAGGTTTCCCTCTGGGTATGGCTGGACAGTCACAAGCAGGCAGGTTAGTTCCTTAAGACATATAAGAGGCAACAGCATCACTGAAAGGAAGAAACCTCCAGGAGAGGCTGGAAAACCAGAAGGCAGCACACGCCGCTATGTCCTGCAAAGCTCAGTTTGCATATGCCCATGTGCATAAATGCGCATGTGAATTCTGCCAGTTTTCTGCCAGACTGAAACGAAGTAACCGAAGCCACTTGCACCAGCGGTCTGAGGTTCAATTAAACTATTGTGGGACCTGGGGAGGACTGGATTCTGTGCCAGCTTGTAGTGGAAATTTCTTACTGGATCTGAGGCAAAGAACATTAATAATAAAATCAGAACAGTGGATGCATGCAAATGGTAGCAATGCATAGCAAGAGGCAGATTGTTTCCTAGCAACACAGGCTTTAGGCTAGTTAGTTTTGGTTAGCATTTTCTGACTAACGGCTGCCATTTTTATCTGTACTGCTGCTCACTTGCCTACCTGTGCTGAAAGGTAGAGAAAAAGCAAGAGAGAAGAATAGGATAGAACCCATCTGTGCTAGACTACATGTCTGAAAGTGAGATCTCTGCATGTGAGGGACTTGCCAGTGCCCCGAAAAATGATGGGCTGAACTAGCTCAGACCTGGACCTTGTGCTTCAGGTAGCTAAGCCAGGGCACACGAGTTCCACCTCCACTGTGTTTTGGCACTTCCCACCTTCCCTAGCTCCCTCCCACTGAGCCATGTGCTCCAGGAATACCCCATGGCTAATTCTGTTCTCAGTATCATCAGCGAGAGACCCTTGACTTCACTGGTAATAGGGCAGAGCCCCTAACTTTTATTTATTTATGGATTTATTCTGTGGCTTTATTTATACCATGCCCTTTGAGAATAATGTAGGAAACCAGCCTTCTCTGTGTGTGTGTGTGTCTCCGTGCATGTGTATGTACAGGTCTTGGCATATTGGGACCTCTGCTCACCTATTGCAAGGTAAATAATTAATGATTGTATGTCTGCTAGAATCCTTTTCTGAAGGTGTTTGAAAAATGCCTTGCACTGCTAATGTGCTACAAAAGCAATTCCTAATAAACCTCCCAACCATCCCTTTAGACAGTATCTGTGACCAATATGGGCTTGATACTGCTATCAGCTAAAGGTCTGATCTGGGATTTCCGCATGGAGGACCAGCTCCTTAATGAGGCTCACAAGTTCTGCTTTCTCCATGCAGACCCTGCTCACTTCTCCCCAGCCTGTCAGTACTTCCAGAGCTCAGCCTCTCATCCTCCTGGAGAGCTCCATGGATTTTAAGTCCAGTTTCCTTTCTGCAAGAGGAAAGAATGTGAGAGATGCTTTAGAGAGCACGTAAGTTTTCACGTTGTCCTTAACTCCTCTGTGCTGCCAGAGGGGAAAAAATCGGCCAGTTCACACAAATGCTGCAGAGCGATTGCGGTAACGCAGGGGGTGGCAGAGTTGGGGACAGCAGCTGCTGCACCCCAAATGACATGGGCTTGCAGTCCAGTGATCTTCTGCAGCTCCAAAATACAGCTCTTCTGCAGTATTTAAAGCCAAGGACCAGGGCTTTGCCAGTCCATGACATCTCTAGAGGTGGTGGCACCAGCTCCTCTGTCTCACTTTCTTCCCCGTAGTTCGGGATCTCCACAGCCTTCCCCTCCCCAAGAGAAAGGCTATAGAATAAATCTCACTAGACACCAGAGAAATCACACAGGTGAATGAATCACAAGAAGTGCCCAGCCATGAGAAAAGCTTATGCCAACCCTCGCGCTTTACTAGGCCAAAAGCAGCAGATCCCCAAGACATGAAGCCACTGGAAATTGAGGTTTCACTCAGTCTATGGGACTGGCTGTTTATGTCCTACATTCAGTTTTTATCTGCCATGAAAAACTGTCTGGGTAAGAGGAAAGCAAGCAGGTTTTTGACGTACAAAGAAAGCAAGGCCTGATTAACTGAAGAGGGAGATTTCATTTATTCGAGTTATTTAAAACTCTGCAGTCTTTGTTAACAGCTGCTCAGCTTGAACAAGCAACCTCCCTCTGAAGGAGTCGGCACTGCTCCTCCTCCACAGCAGAGCTGGGAACGTGCCCGCCCGTGTGCGTGAGTCATCTGGACAGGCCTCCAACAAAGACTGCTCTGGCGAGGATGGAAGCGTAAGCCCCAAACTCTTTACTTTTCCTGGCCTAAGCTGTAAGTAGATGAGAAGAGGGAGGGAGGGAGTACAGAACTATTTCTTTCCCTTTCTGCTTAGGTTTAGAAAGGCTAAAGAACAGAAAGAGTCTGTGGGCAGGGACCCAGAGGGATAAATGAATGCACCTGGACAATGAGACCCCAAAGCCCAGCAACTGGGGTCCTAGCCCTGGGGTTGTTTAGTCTGGAGAAGAGGAGGCTGAGGGGAGACCTCATCGCGCTCTACAACTACCTGAAAGGAGGTTGTAGTGAGGTGGGGGTTGGTCTCTTCTCCCAAGTTACTAGCGATAGGACGAGAGGAAATGGCCTCAAGTTGCACCAAGGGAGGTTTAGACTGGACATTAGGAAAAATTTCTTTACTGAAAGAGTGGTCAGGCCTTGGAACAGGCTGCCCAGGGAAGTGGTGGAGTCACCATCCCTGGGAGTATTTAAAAGACGTGTAGATGAGGCGCTTAGGGACATGGTTTAGTGGGCATGGTGGTGTTGGGTTGATGGTTGGACTCGATCTTAGAGGTCTTTTCCAACCTTAATGATTCTATGATTCTATGATAATTTGCTATAAAACCTCAACCTACCTTATCTGAGCTCACCAAGATGAATATCTGCCATCTTAAACTTTTCACAGGTCTTTGGTAGGGGCACATGGGCACCCACCGTGCAACTGACTTCAGCAACGATGTTTGTGGGTGGCTCCACAGTAACAGCACTGAGAAGTTAATGCTAAGACAAAAGAGAGGGGATGCTGCAAAGTGGGGAATGCTTTCGCACCCCTGGAAGCCTGTGGCAGCAGAAGGCACCCAAAAGTCAGGGGTGTTGACTGCCACAAGCCACTTGCTAAGATCATGGGACCCCCTCTTCCATGAGGTAAAACACATGGCAAAGTGGAGGGCACAGCGATTCCAGACCTGCTCATAAAGGATGTTGATAATGTACAAATAATGGATTTTCAAGGTGATACTGAATGACGGTATTACTATTTGGCAACATTTTGTTTAATTTTGTACCTATAATAACTCCTGAAGGTAAGCCTTGGATTGTGTCCGTCTGTCACGAGTAAACATAATGAATGTCCAATTAAATGAATTAATGAATAAGGTGATACACCAATGAAGCACTCCTCTCTCATGGTAGAATGCATCTCATTGAAAGCAGCAGGGTTTTCCTACTAGCTTTTACAGCGTAGAGCAGCGTAGACCACCTGTGGTTTTAAATCAAGGATAAGAGTCTTCCACCTCTACTCATCTAATCTGTCCCACCATGGCAGATAAGCACTCTTCAGCACAGGAGGAGGAGGCTGATCTGCTGAAATCTCTGCGTATCTTCTGGCCAGACTGATTCACTCCAGGGAATTGCTGTTGGTTTGGCTCATTTCTTCACTTTTATTATGACTGTAAGTTCTTCGAGCAGATCTTGTCTTTTTGCTCTGTGGTTGAACAGCACTCAGAGGAATAACCTCTGGGCATGAGAACAGGCCAGGAAAATCCCCAAATGATAACCTGGGAAAATCCAGAGCTGAAAATGCAGCGTATGCCTTTCTCCAAAGGGTAGGCCCATGGAAGAGATTGGCGCTGCAGATGTGTCTGCTGAAGTTGGCCTAAAACTGCTTCTCGGTGGATGGGACTTGTCCCTTGTGAGCTACCAGAAAGCAGTGCGTCTTCTGCAGCAGCTCTTCTGCAAAGACCTCAGGGATTCCCCTCCGCTTCCAAAGAAGTGAGGAGTCCCTCAGCACAACTGATTAACATCAGAGCGTGGAGAGATTTTACAACACAAACCGCCTGATTGCACAAAGCTCCTGTGGTAGGATCAGTTGATATAACGTGTGCCAGCTGCCTGGACCCCAGGCCTGCCCTGAACGAGAAGTCTTTTGGTCTCCATAAACAAGTGATAGCTATTCTTTTAGAGGCAGCTATCTGGACCTGGGTCATTAAAACCAGGACATCACACAGGAAAAAATACTGGGTGCCTGAAATACCTCTGAAGCCCTGAAATTGTCACTAAGGGAGAACAGTGTGGCTGTCTGTTCATCAGGAGCGCAGCCTTCCTCCTCTGCACCCCCGGCCTTTCCCGGTTTCGGTCTGGAAAGGTGGACAGGGATTTCAGTGTACCTATTCAGTCATCAGCTGATGAGCTGCCAACAACTATGTTAATTTTCCCCTGCTGTAATAGGCCGTTCAGGGCCCCAGCCAATGACCAGGGAAGCTGCTGGAAAGAGTCCCACTGATTTCAATGGCTGTCCAACAACACGCAGCCATAGACGCCAAAAATTAAACGCAGATCCTCCAAATCCGCTTCACACAGGCCGCAGGACTGTCCTCTGTTACTCGTAATTATCATTATTATTGTCATTATTGGATTTGAATTAATGCCCATGAGTGCAGATGGACAGAGATTTTTATCGAACAGAAATTCTGTCATTTAACTAGGACCTTCTCAGAACTTAAAACAAAGGAGAATTGTTCCAGATGCTGCTCTTTTCCTTTTGCATCCCCACAGCTGCTGACCAGCTATGGTGTCCACAGCAAAATCTGAATTTCTTTTAAGTGAACTGTAAAATCTGTCTAAAAATTCTTTACATACTGCAACAAGAAAATAAAAACCTTAAGCTGAACAGAAACTGGTAAAGCTGCCAAAGGGATGTTAACAAGTTAGCTAAAGACAGGGATCATTAACACTTAAAAAAAATATACGACTGCTCTGTAGTTTAAAAAAAGAACTCTGATTTCATCTTTTAGCTTTATAGATAATGGTGGGTTTGTGGGAAAGGAAATTGTCAGCTCTGCATGGATCCCATTAACACTTTTTTAATAAAAGGAGCTCAGAATCTATCACCACTTTGATCTCAGTTCAATAAAGCTAATCTTAGCACTGGTTTTAACATGGACATTTAATTGTGTTTAATCACCTTCTGCAAAAATCAATTTAGCTGACATGATACTGACCAGGACTGGTCAGCAGAGATAAGGAAGAGCTATGTTCTAGCTATTCCATCCTATTACACTCACCTCTAAGCAGGCAACTAATTAATGTGGTTATCCTCATAACACCCTTGGGAGGAAAGGAAAATGCTACTCTTTTTTTTTTCAGATGAAGAACTCAAGAAACAGTAAAATTAAATTACTTCCTCAAGGTCACACAGTAAATCTGACAGTGCACGGAATGAACTTCTTGTTTCAAGCTGGCACCCTCACCCCTAAATCAGTTCTTTGCCTAAAATTAAGACATCTGTCAATAACTGACCTGATGCTGATCATGACCTATTTTGGTAGTTGGCTCTTTTTAAACTGCTAGTTTAAACACCGCTCAGTTTTGTACCGAACTTGCCCTGCAGAGTATAAACTTCATGCCAGTGCTCAATGAACACAAGGTTTTCCACCCAGAGCACAAAAGTGAATTTCAGGCATATTTTACCATGGAGCTTGCTTGGAAAGCTCTGGGATTGCCTCATGGCATCCTTTGTAATTCACGTCATAACTTAGGGTCTGCATTATTAAGCATAACATCTTATATTTACAGAGCATCCTCCAGCCAAGCATCTCAGTACACTTCCTATCTATTACTAAAACCTTTCAACATTCCTGCAAAGTGAATTTGACATAATTTAGGAGATGGAAAAACTGGGACATGGAGAGGAAAAAGGCCAAAAATTTAAAAAGAAGTTATTTGAAGATTTTTCTATTATTTTCCTTGGCAAAAAAAATCATTTGTATGTATGTTTAAAAGTTCTCAGACTTGACAAGAGTAATAAAGTTGTTCAGCCAACCATGACCATCATAGATGTGCCTAGACATGATAGTGCCTAATACCGTCTACAGCAATTCTCAAAACAGCAATGCGAATATTACGAATTTCTTGTTTTATTAACACAGACTATACGTGCAATTATCTGTGGCACATGCTTATTCTTACTCTAAAGAAAATCATACATATTTGATTTTCGTAATAGCCAACAAAGCGTTGTCAAAGGTGACTTGTGCAAGTTCTTAGTTCTAGCTACGAAGTATGTTTGCTATGTTTAATTAGCCTTTAGTGCCTCCTTACTCCTGTCAAGAATAATCTGCAATTGGCTCAATGGTGGCAGAGAAGAACGCTACCGGGGTAACTTGGAAGAGGTTCGTATCTTCAGGACAGTGTTGCTTTCAGACAAACTGCGTCAGCTGGAGTCATTGGATGATTCCCTTGGGATACTTCAGTGTGGATCAGCAGCTCATCCAGTGAATCAATGCCGCTGGTACAGGTTGGAGGTTTGGTTGTTTCGGGTTGTAAGAAAACCGCATTTTTTCTACTTTGTGACTCATGTTTGTGATGTGGAGTGCAATAAAGGATGGTTTATTTTGCAGGCACTCAAAGCTTTTTCACAAAAAGAAAGAAAACTAACATTTTTGACTTACAAGCAAAAACAAATAGACGTTTAATATGCTTTATGTCATCTAAAATATAAAAAAATCTTGGGATATTCTCTAATAAGCACTCTGGTGTAAGTACAAAAAAAAAAAATCTGGCTTCAACTTCACTGCAAACGTACTGAGCTGCCAAACAGACTAAATGTTGCAGATGAGTTGTAGCATTGCAATTACATGCTGCATTTATGCCACCTACAGGCATTAATACCAGCTTTTCAACAGCTTTGCCTGCCAAACTTTCTATGTACTTCTTTTTTGGACTGCTGTGAGAAGACTCCATAGCAGTCAGCCCTGACCTTCGACCCATAAAAACATTCTGTTCAGCTTATTAAAAATTAACACAAGTATTTCATTAATCTGATCCACTAACTGAACTTGCCTCTTCCCTATCACTTAGGTACTGTGACTATGAAGCAATGAGGACACTGAAATCAACAGCTTTTTGTAATGGTTGGCAAGTGTTATGGCAAACCCAGAAATCGCCTACAGCCTCCACCGAAACCCAGCAACTTTGGGGGTGATACAGACAGACCTCCCAACAGCATGTATTCCTGTGCCTGAAATAAACAATGCAATTATTTTGGGGGATTTAGGTTATGAGTTTGAGGAGCCTCTTTTTATGCAAAAAAAAAAAAAAAAAAATCTCATGGATGCTTTTGTGAAGGCAAGCAATGGGGACAGAAGTTTCCCATCAGTAGGATGTCGGCATCTCCAGTAGGATGTACGGTCTCACGCTGTCTTGGGGCAGAGGCTGTTTTGGAAGCCGGGGGGAAGTGCCACCTGGAGGACCACTGTCCGGTCCCCTGCAGCCGGGCTCTCCCACAGCTCTCCTGAGAATTGACTCCACTGGCTCTGTTTCACATCCCCAGCCCAGAGACAATCACAGGCCACGGTCTTGCAGCTGCCATCTCTAGCCTCCTTGGAGCTTAATTTCCCAGGAATTAAGTCAGAACACACACAAGATAATTAAAAGAAGTTCTCTCATCCTTCTTTCCCCACCCCAAGGGACATTTTAGAGTATATACTGTTTACCAGCTGCAAAACAGTCTGTTGTTCAATAGAGACGCTTGCTTCCACTTTAAATAACTCAGCAGATGTTACTGCCTTTTTGCTGTAGTCTCTGTGATTTTCCTACAGCCAGCCTGCTATGGACAGTGCCAGGGGGATCCCTTTTTTGCATTCAAGCCTCTCAGGCTGCCTGCAAGCTCTCAGTACAGAAGAAGCTTGGGCGAGCGCACGTCGTACTGTGCTAACAGCTGGTCTGACAGTGGCTGGTCTGGTTTTTGGATGGCTGAGAGATGTGCCACAGACTGGGAGAGAAGGGGCAGCTCTGATGCTGTGAAGGTTTGTGCCTCTGCTTTGTCAGCTGGGAAATAAGAGGTTTCAGCAGAGTACCTGGCTAAATCAAAGGTGAGTTTTGTTGCAGGGAGAGCATGGTAGGCTTGCTTGTTTGATGCAGGTACCTGGAGACGTGCAGGACTCCAGTCAGACTGGGGCTGATTTTTTCTCCTCCTTCTGACTCAGAGGGATAGCTCTCCTGGAGGTGTGAAAGATTAACTTCTCTTGCATCCTGATACTAGACTGCTGCTCGGACCAGTGCTCGCCTCCTCAACCCCAGCTTTAATGAACAACAAGCATATTAAGGCTTTCACTTACTTACAAAACTGCCATAACAAGCAGGGCAGCCTCTTCCACTTTTACTTAGAAGTGGGTTATTCACCCCATCTCTCAGCTCACTCAAGCTCAGTGCAACCTCATTAGCTTCTCATTAGCTCAGGACGCTACCTGAAAAAATAGGAAGGGCACAGACAGACAAGGGCTTTTCACTTCTCAACAAACACTACCGGCCACCGCAAATCCCTGCCAAGGCATTTCTTGCCTGCTTCTGCACAGGTTTGCTTACACCTGGAAAGAGCATTAATTGCTTTAGTTAAGATAAGCAGAATTTCTGTGTGTCCATCCCGGTACGTCCATGGCATAACAACACTGGAAAACAACCGTGGATGTGCTTAGTTGTGTAGGAGATGTTAGCAGTGTGGCCACAAGCACTTTTTGAGGCACAGATTACACATACTGGTCTATTGTCATAAATGGTGCAACTGGTATCAGGATTTGGGGGAAAGCACAGGAAAATTATTCTTGGATGGTTCTTGTACCAGGGGCTTCTCTTCTCCTTTACCCTCCTATCTTCAGTGTCTCTTCTCAGACTCTCTCCATCTTGACCTTTGACAAAAGCATCACTTCTATCATCGTATCGCTTTCTTCTACAATACCTTTCTCCAGTCCCCACATGTCTCTCCTGCTCACCTCTACCCTTCTCTTTTCATTCCTCTGTTTACAAGAGGAGGCAGAAAGGAGCTACAATTTGGACATACTTCAAAGGTATAATTTTCAGTTGTGCAAGTTTCGACACCGCGATCATCTCCCGAGCACAGATTGCCGGCAATCTGAGCTCCAGCCTTTGGTCAGACTTCAGCAAGCTCGGTTACTGAAAGGAAGATAGTCCAGTGACTTAGGAAGCCTAGGATCACTTTTAGGACACAAAATCCCTTTGTGACTCCGGATAACTCCTTTCACCTCTACGTGATCTTGACTCATTCCTTTAACCCTTCAGCACTTCATATATAAAGCGAGGATACGGACGATCTTTACTTCCGAGTGATGCACTGAGATGGTACTGCGTGGCTTTTAGACCCCCTATGGGAATGAGAGGCAAATGAGCACCCAAACCTACAGAAGTGCTGTCATCTTTACCATGAGAGACCACATATAGGAGGTGACCTGCTCCCCGTTAGGGCCCACAGAGAACTTTGCTGCGCCCATTACAGGGCCACGTGAAATCTGAGGAGGCTTCAGCATGGCAACGGCTCTGGCCAGGATGAAGTGTCTTCTGTGTGAATGATGCTAAATTCCCCCAGGATTGATTAGAAATCGCTCCCTTTTTTTTCCCTGTGGCAATGCCAAGATGGATTTCTCCAATCTAAGTTCAACATAACGAGACACTGAGCTTTGCTTTTGGACACCGGTCATGCCTGGTTAGGTTATGCAAAATCGGCGCTTCAGCTTGACTGCTTCGCTAGTAACTACAGCACTTGGATAAAAAAATATTTACACTGTCTCCACGTGCTTCATTGCCTGCAACTGAACCATGAGAGAAGCCACCGACATAAAACACACACGCCCCAGCACACGCATGAAATTGCTTCGTTCGCCTTTCTCCATTTTAATCTCTATTTTCTCAGCGGTTGCGTCTTCTGTGGCCAAATAACCTCCAGCCCGCGCAGGCCCCGCGCTCCGCCTGACGAACTCCCCTCAGCGGCCGTTCACCGCCAAACCGCCCGCGCCGCGCGCACGGACTCTGCCCCGTTGCCATGCCTGATGACGCCCCTCTCTACATTTTTCTCATTGGCTGCTCCGCCCATGACGACATTTCCAAGTGCGCCTCTCCGTGATTGGTTTGCGAGAGAGCGCGGCGCGGGCTCTGGGGAGAAGAAGGGAGCGGGATTGGTTGGGAGCGGGGTGGGGGG
>NW_009194736.1:0-14518 GCF_000690835.1 Fulmarus glacialis | reverse complement strand
CCTCTTCCCGCGCCTGCGTCTCCTGCCCCCGGCGGGCGCGCATGCGCCGCCGCAGGGCGCGCTTTCCCCTTCCCTGATCTGTCGGTGTTGAGCGTTACCTCAGCGCGAGGGTGGGGGGTTATAGCACAAACGGATCACCATTTTGTAACAATCAACCAACGCATCGAAAGAGACATTCTCCAGGAAAACTCGATACTTGACGAGCCAGAACCAGAAAGGAAGGAGGAGCGGGCAGGAGGGTGAAAAATGGCGTCAGCAGCTGAGAGAACCTGCCACCCGCCGCAGATCTTAGCAAGAACAGCAACTGACAGGATTTCAGTTCTGCTAGAGCCAGGCTCCATGATCAGCAAGTTGTAGCCAGCTACCTAAAGCTCTTTTTTCCTACTCAAGCAGTGGAGAAAATGGGGGCTCAGTTCTTTACCGCAGTTGTGCACAGAAAACGAGATCTGTGGGAGTGAGGAACATGTGGCTCTGCAGGCACTGCACATACGAGCGTAACCATTATTGGCAACAGGAAATGCTGCTGTTTCATGGCCGGTCCCTGCCATGGGCAATAAGGGAAAAGATACAGAGTTGCTTTTCCATTGTAGTCTGCCCCAAACCAGGCATCAGCAGCCACTCTGGCCTTCCAGGAATCTGCTGCACGCTCGGCTATTTTGCCACAGTCAGCAGTCAGCACTCTAAGGCAACTGCATGCTACACCTGTGCCTGCAACCAGCCCTGATGATGAAAGGGTTATTTCTGCACACATAGACTGGCAGGCACGTTGCAGAGCAAAAGGACACCCCACACAGGTAACACGGGAAGGGCTGCACATCAGCAGATGTGACACTGCTGAGAGCTTGGAAGGGGAAAAGAATATGCCCACTGGGATGCAGCTGCTGTGCCTTTTAATGGGGCGTAGCAAGAGTCAAGAATTGGCAGCTTATAGCAGGTACTAAGGGGATCCAAAATTATAGGAACACTGACAAGAACATTTGGAGGGACAGAAAGCCTGTATTTTAGGTATTTAATTGATTTCTGACTTTTAGGATGAGTTTTTTACACTTGGGGCAGACTATCCCATACTTGTCAATCACAGAGGTATTTATTTTGGTCTGTAATGACGAGTAAATAGCAGTAGCTCTTAGAGAACAGGTTACATGCTCTCAGTCTCAACAAAACTCAGGAGCTCAAAATATCTGCTAGGGATCTGAGCACTCCAGTCAGATGAAAGATTGAGAGGGGTCCTGCCCTATAAAGGGCATGAAATATCAAGCAACCCTGTTGTTTTCAAGAGCCCTGGGCAACACAGAGAATGATTTCATTATTTTCAGTATTTACCCTTCCGATAAGCCAGGCCCAAAGTGAGGTCATTCTCTGTGTTGAGAGATTTTGCTCTTCTATTTGTCTGGATCACCAAGGTGAATGCCAACACCACTGACTCGTGCTATCTGAGTAAGTAAATGGTAGGAGAGGGTTCTCTTTTGATCCCCTCATTCTCACAAAAAGAGACGAGAAGTAGAACCTAGCTCTTTTCCAGAAGTCCAAAGTGCCTCATTTTCATCACACGGGTAGATGAGGCTCTCCTGTTTTTACCATCGAGGCACCTCTGGGGCAACCTGTCAGTGCGACTCCTTGAAATGCAGGCTCTTGAGAAGATTGCCTATGCATTGCTATCCTACCTCTGAAATGATGTCATGTAACTCTCACTCATCTACTCACTTACTCAGCCATCTACTTAATTATCCATGAGTCTCAGCTCAGTAGCCTGTCCCCAGCTATCCCATTTGGCTGGGAAGGTTGTTCAGACTGACCTACGCCCAGGCAGCCTCCTGGTTCAGCACGCACACGTTGGGAAGCCATGCAGCCAGGCACGATGAACTGGAAGATGCAGAGGTTGCATACGTTGACCAGAATATGCTTTTCCCAAATGCATGTAAACATGCTGCGAGATGGAGCAAAGATTGAAACACCTATCGAAAGCATGCGTCAGCTCTCCAAAGCAGTGCCTTGTTATTAGTTTTTTTAACATATTAAGCATGTTTTCCTTTCAAATTAACTAGCTGTGTCTCTTCTTCCTAAAAAGCTTTACCTGCTGGCCACTATCCAAAGGCCTAGATAGAGCTGGTGATAGCAACACAAACTCTGAGGGAAAGCCTGTGGTAAAAAACCTCAAAGGGGGTTTCCCAAGTCTGCAAGTGAACAGTATCTTTTATTTAACAACATCTTTTATTTAAAAAAGAGTTTGAATGAGATTGATTTGGCCTATAGAAACCAGGAAAAGACCAAACAAAACACATTTTATACTCTTGCTGGAGTTACAGGATACCAAGGGTAGAGGGAGGTTAAAATTTAGTCATCTTGGGAGACAACTTTGAAGGGGTCTGCACAAAGGTATGGCCTTTGGAGAACTAAACATCTCTGCAAGCAGCACTCCATTTTAACTCTAGCAGCTTTCCAAATAGATTAAGGAGGAGGACTGCTATTTTCACCACGCTGCCTGCATGGTAATAGTTTGTAACAGAATCACTCTGGAAGAAGGAATCACTTCTTGGTGGGATGAAGGGGCAGGGCAAGAGGAGAAGGAAGGGAATTGCCATTAAAGCACAGTTAACATGTTTTCATACTGATTGCACTAATTTAGATTACAGTGCAGAGGGGAGATCACAGACTTTTCTCTTCTGACATTACATTGTGCATAAGGATTGATTGTTAACTTGGTGCTTTTTGTTTTCCATTTGTCCTCCGCCTGCTGACAGTGGCAGAAGAATTATATTAAAGGGTATGTGTCAGGATGAACAGATTCATCTACCAGTCAAAGAGGAATGGCTGAGGGCAGGCTACTGAGTTGAGACTGCTAGAAAACTGTCAGATCCAGTACCCAGGAAAGGAGATTCAGTGAAAATCTCAGAGCTTCTGAAAGAGATAATGAAAAAAGTCCCTCCCTCAATCTACCATGTCACTTGGCAGCCTGGTGCCACATGTGAGAGTACAAGGACTACAGATAGCACTGGACATTTACAGATCTGGGTTTTGAGGAGTAATGGGTGAAATAGGGGGAGACTGCCCAGTGGCCATGGATTTCCAAATTATTTTGCCTGTACAGCCCTTTATCAGAATTAAAGAACATACAACAGCGACTCATGATGCGTAAACATCACAGTAGCACTGCAGTCTATGCCGTTGGCTTCTTGTATCTTCAGTTTCAGCCCACTAAAAGAATGGTTGTCCAAAAAAAGAAGTACTTGTCTGTTAGAAAGACTCAAATGGACAGACTTTTCAAGGAACTTCAAAAATATATTTACATTCATTGTTACTGTTAGGTAGGGTAAGCCCCTATCAATGTCAGTTGAAAGTAGCAATCTGGGGTAGTCCAGGGTTTTCCAGATTTCTCACACTTCTGATATACATGATAGAGGTAAATTTAGCTGTAGAAAATCTGTGTGGTGAAACAGAACTGAAGGTATTTTGAAATTTTCCACGTAGAGCCTATTCTGGCAATCACTAACCCTTTATCATCTTGAAAAAAGACACCTGTTCAATATTGGTCTAGAGAAACAATTTTGTCTTTGACTTAGTATAAACATGAGACAGCTACTGCTCCAGCAGCCCAGTCAACCATACGCTGTGTTTGATTGTCAAAGAAGTTGGCTGTGTTTTTGGTCAATGCTTAGATACACACGAAAAAAAGGACTTCAAATCTCTGAGCAAGATGACTTGTCAGGGCCCTGTTGCCTATTATATTAATTGCCCAAGCACAGGACAGCGTTTCTCTCTTTGATCAGAGTTGCAGGCCTGCAACTACCAAATATTACCAGCTCAGCAGTGTGACCCGAGAGAGAATGAATGCTGGGATGGAAGGACCTTTGCTCTGATCTGGTACAATGGAAGAGACTCTAAAGTGATTAATTACATCCCCTCTAAGCATAAAACTCCATCTTTAGGTGAAGGCAAGTGGCTCACTGGGCTACAATCACCTCAAGAAGTGATGTACCAGTCCCTTCCCAGGCTGAAGAGGCAAATCCCCATGTTTCAGGACTACGGCATGAATTCTGTATGCAGGGATGCTGTACCACAGGACTGAACCATCCCCTCCTGGGAGATCACCATGGAAGGCTGTATGGAGATAATCTCCTTCCATACTGGTAAGCAAGTCCTTAAAGAAACAAGAGCAGAATCAAGATTACTTTTAAGGCATTTCTGTCTCTTTGAATGCCCTACGAGCATTCAGATCAACAGATCATCTCTTGCCAGAAATTTGGCCAAATCTTCAGAGTGTCAGAGGCTGGAGGTGGAAGGTAGTTTGCAATATTGCAGTCACTTTCCACTTTAGAAACAGGACTGCTGTCTCTGACATTGTAGGACTCAGCCCCACAGCGTCCCAGAAATTCCGGGGTCTCATGCTGGGACCAGGACTCTGTGGCCTAGCCCTCCACAGTAAAGAAGATAGCGACCCTCCTACAACAACAGGCAGAGCAGAAACTTTTGTCCCAACCAAAATTTGCAGCAAAACTAATTTCAAGAATTGCCACCGCTGCTTGCTTTTGCTAAGAAACTGTTTTTACAGACAGTCAAGACACTGTTTCCAGTGATGAATGACTTTTCCAATGAAATCTGGATGTTTGTGCAGGAAAAAAAAAAGACATCAGTGCTTGTTTTTTGTATAAACTTAAAGGATCTTAATGTCTTTCTCATTTTTTTTCTGCAAATCTCCCCCCAGTCTGTGCTAAGATTATGACTATCATCAATTTCATGTTATGCCTCTTATTTTCTCTGCCCGCTGAAAGCATATCCAAACATATTAGTAAAGATTACGAATTTGCCATGCAACACTGCAAAAGCCAGATCAGCAAATTCAGTATGCGATCTCCCTGGTAACACGGCAAAAGAAGGAAGCTGGCATTTTGTACTGTGCCACAAAGTAACCTGCCTGTTCCACATGCACTGGAGGCAAGAACAACTGAGCCTTTGGGTATGTGGCAGCTTTTCCACATTGCAGATGTACAGCAGCTGATGTTGGATGCGCATTTCAAGCATGGTCAGGCTTACTTCAGTGCTTGCTGGGATGGCTGATCAGCTGCTCCCCTTCATGGAGGGAACACCCATGAAAATCCAAGCATTCTGGAATAGATCCCATTGCGCATACTGGTGGCAAGGGAAGGCCAGGTGTTTGCACTCAAATGGCTGCACGTGCTAGTGACACAACAAAAGAGCATGGCTGAAGAAGACAAGTGTGTATTGTCTGACAGTCTCTACGCTTAGTAACTCAGAAAATCCTAACCTGTATTTGGAAAATAACATCACTAATCCTCCAAAAGCCATGAATCTGCAAAGGCCTGTCCCTCTGCTGCATTCAGACTCTCTGTTTTCAGTTAAAAATCAGAAAAAAAAAGCCCAGGTTTAAAAGTGTTTAGGCATGAAGAAGATACACACTAGTCACTCAGGGGGAAGTTTTGCTATCCTCAGAGATTTTTTTTCCCTCCATTGCAGAGTTAACCAAGACAGCTGCCTATATAGTTCTTTCCAAACAGGAAACCTTTTTCATTCTCACTTCTCATGACTTGAAAGAGTAAGGCTTTCAAACTTCTGCATAACCCCTTGTTGTGAATGAGTGGTTTAAAGGCCACTTAAAGAATCACTGTCAAAGGTATTAGCAGAAAGTGATTTTAATAGAGAATTATAAAGCTGCGACCTAACAGAATTCGATGGCAAGGTTCACTCTATTACCTACTACATAGATGAAACATAGAAAGAAAAATCATGATATGTCTAAGGGTTTATATCTTAGGGATTATATGTGTTTAGCAGCAGTCTAGAGTTCATTCACAGTTTTAGCAACACTTAATCATCAACTAATCATTAACAAACTTCAGTGGCACTTAAACATTAACTAATTTAATATTTATGAAATAAGTGTTAGTAGAGTCTACTATAATCACGGCTTAATTACAGATTATGCTTACCATTAGTCCACACCTACACATAGACAGAAACACATACATATATATATATGTGTACAAAAGGTATACCTGTTAAAAATTCCCCTCGAGTGCGGTGAAGAAATATTCACATAAAATGTCTCGGCATTTTCTCAACGGGCGAGGGTTGAGCGTCGAGGAGTGAAGGGGTTCAGCCGAGGTCCTGTCATCAGTTTTCAGCAACGGTTCTCCGAATATCGCAGACTCAAGAGGTCATGAGCTCTGAGAGGCGTCCCACTCAGAGGGAGATCCTGGGCACAGCCCGCTGTAGTCCAGGAGAGCTCAACGGGCGTCACTAAGGACCACCATTTGTAGGTTTGCAAGATGGTTGGCTTTATTCATTCGTAAATCTCCATCCTGGCCACAGTCGCAGGTGGTAATTACTAAAAATTCTCAAAGTTTCAGTGTTGTTCTACTTGACACCAGGGCCAGGCAGTAGGAGTATGTTCCCAGCCTCAGCTATGCAGAGTTTCTGATACAGTCAAGGAGCGCTCAACCGCCAGACTCAGTACACCAAGGCTGAGGTTTCACGGGAATTTCTGAAATCAACAATCGGCCTAGGAGAGGTGGGGCGGCGGGGGGAATGCACCATCACACCCCTATATGAATTGTCAGAACTGATCAGAATGTGACCCCAAGCAATCAGACAGCTGAGCCACTGTTAAGATATAGCACCACATGCATGCATGGATGATCTCTGATTAGTCACCCCACAAAAATCAAATGCTGCCTAAGGTCTGTGCTTATGCATTACAGGAAATCTCATTCAGAACCCAAGTCCACTTGCCTGTGTATTGAAGAAAAATGCCTCACTGTAGTTCCATAAAATACTCTGTAATACCAGCTTCCAACCTTGATCAGTTCTGCTGCAAACCAGGCAGTGTTTCTGAACAACTCCAATGAATGATGTAAAGCTGTTGATCAACTGAGAAGCAGCAATACAGTAGATCCACTTTTTATTCCACTGCACTCATTCCAGTCGTCTTTTTTTCCCCTGTGTTGCTGCTATTAACAATTTTATTCTGCTTGATGGCATGCTATTTTGATGTCTGTGTCAGTATCAAATCTGGCTTGTTTGAATCTATTCAAGTCTCTCTTGATCATGTTTTATGAAACGTGAAGCTCCACTATAGCAAATAGTTTAACATTCACAACAAACTGTGGGAGCTAACTGGAAGCCTGGAAGGAATCATTAGTATTTACAAATACGAGTCATTCAATTTTTGAGATGTCACTGATTGCAGCTGCATACTTCTGTGTACTCACATCCCAGCATCTCACTTCTTTTAAATATTGCATCAAGACATATGCTGTACAGTGCTGGAAGCTGCTTGTAAAGAGCCTGCAACATTACATATCTTCTGAATCCATTTAGAATCCCCACAGCTGTTACTCACAAAGTTACAAAACAATGTAGAAAATTCAGTCACTCTTAAGCCATTTCTTTCACATCAGTGGTCAAGCTAGACTTTGACTTTCATCACTTAATTCTCTTGCACTTGTTTTCTTCTGCTTTTCTTATCGTTGATCCAGGAGAAGAATTTCTAAGTGAGTCCAATGAACATTACTGGAACTTTCTGGAATATCTTTAGAATCCTTATTCCCACCAAAAATCAATTGGACTATCAAGTGCTTAAATGTCAGATTTTAAGAAGCATTAGGGCATTTCCATATGCAGGTGGAGGGATTCTCAAGAGAGCCTACTTACATTGACATCTTCCTAAATAAATTACGTAGCTGGAGTACAATTATTTTTTAAAAAATTTAAAAAATATGGGAACACCAGTCATCTACATGGCAGAAAATTTCATCTAAACCTTCAGCTCAAGCCGATATCCTGACTATTTTGCCCTGTTTTTCAATATGCTGTACAGTACGCTGTGCAGTATTTTCTCCAAGTACTGAGTGTCTTGTGTTGGTACTCACTCTGTGTAATAAACCCTAAATTTTACTCAACACATCCTGTCTGGACTGGCACATCTCATTAACTTCAACTACTCCAGTCCCTTATTTAAAACCCAGAATGGATACTTCCAGATCTGATTCTCCTAGGGGTCATCCAAAGACTTACTCAGGATCAAAGAGGGGATATTTCCAGATCAACACGCTAGATGCTGAGTTACTATCATGCTCTCACAGTTGATATGTCAAGACCCCAGTGATGTGCTGTAGATCCTGTACTGTGTTCTGTTCAGTCTCCACCATTTGAGACTGGGAAGTGATGTGGGAAGGGCTATGTGGGTGCAGGCAAAGACACAGGGGAAAGATAGGGGAACTTTCAAGACCGAAGAGAGCGCAGGCTTTGTTTTCTTACACGAGGGAAGTGATACTTACGCACCCTTCCCCAATCCTTGAATGGGCTCAGTTCAGCCCCCCTCCGATTCTAGCTTTTTTCTTCCCATGGCCTGAGTGTCCTGTCAATGCTGTCTCACCTTTTTATTTCTGGTGAGCTCTTGGACGTGTGCTAGCCCTCAGCTGACTTCCATCCAGTGATTGCAATTAAAGGATGATAACTAAATTTTTTTTTTTTAAAGGTTTAATAGACAGGATTAAGATCATGTTGCACTAATTGTTTAAGAGGAAATAAGAGTGTAGTGTATGGAAGAGTTATATGTATTATAATAACAAGCTGAAATGAGACTCCATAGCACTTCTGTCCAGCTATTTAATTTCCATGAAGAGAGTGGCTAAAATGGTCACGGAAAATCCAGAGTCCCTGATGCTCCCCCTTCAGATCAGGCAAGCACAAACATTCACTCCCTGGAAAAGTTTTCCAACTAGTTGGAAGCCAGACTTGACGAGGCACCTTGGCAAACAACAGGAGAAAGAGCAAGGAAAGCAGAAATGCTGCAGAGGTCAGCAAGGTACTCCATTTCATAGTTTTTGACACGTCAGATAAATACATACGACATGTCTCCCTGTCTGCTGAACTGTTAAGCTACCCCGCGCTACTGTGGGCTTTAGTACAAACCATCCATCAAGCAGCCAGTAAAAATCTAGCTACTGAATCCTGAGCTTCTGGGTGGACAGATCTCCTTGGCTCAAGGAGACAACCTTCTCTCTACAGCCCTTGACATTCTTAGGGAGTCACCACCCCTCTTAGTCATGCCAGCCCCCCGCCCAGTCTGAGAGCAGAGTCGGGAAGCAGGATCAATTGGCCAGGCCAGGATAGTTGTTGCTGGTGACAGCACCCTCCCTGCATCCCTGCAGGCTGAACAGGCACCACCAGTCAAGTGTTAGGGAGATCAGTACTTCAGCAGGGCCTCTCCTCATGCTTGGCTGAGTAAAACAGGGCAATTCACACCTATCCCATCCAGACTATTAACTGGCTTTTAGGATTTTTGGTTTTTAGGATTGCCCTTTTAAAGAAAGAACTGTCCTCTCCCAGCTTAGCATGGACCTGACAAAAATGGCTATCACCAGAACCAGAACTCAGTGATGGCTGGAACCCCTTCCACTCCCTGAAACATCTCCCACCCCTCCTCAAGCTCCTTCTAGTTACAGCTGCCTCTTGCCTTCCTTCCCTTCCTCCCTGCACTTGGACTCCCTTTTCCCAGTCAGTGGGTTTTCTCTCTTCTCCCCAGCTCAACAGGCAGCTACCAGCAAATACAGTTGTTAATTTATTTACTTTTTAAATAGACAAACAGATGATAAGGCTGGAGCCAAACCCTCATGAAAAGCAGATGTGGAATCCGATCTATAAGCACATTTCTCATCCAGGTCTCCAGAAGCAAGAACTAGTCAAATTGCTTTGAAGATACAAGCTCATCCCAACTTCTAAGCCAGAAATACAGGATGAAATCCTGTCTGTTAAGTCAATGTAATATTCCCCTTCCATCAAATTGTTCCTCTGGTTGTTCTCTTACCTCTTGTGCTCTGACTAGGAGGTAGCATCTCCTCTGCTGATATAACCACTGATTGGGGCAGCAAGGAACAGAGGGAATCTAAGGTTTAATTTTGAAAAGAAATGTCTTAACACACTGGAACTTGAAAGCTGCAAGCTAACATTTTGGCATTGTTATTTATTCCTCAGTATTGCATGGGAGGAGTGAGAACACTAGGAATTCACTAGTTCCCTAAGGAGTTCAATCCAAGATCCTTTTCCTACTGAGGTGAGACAACATTCCTGACTTCAGCTCAGCAAATCATCCAAAAGTCATCCCTGTTCCTTAAGAATCTCATCCAAAGCTCATCCAAGTGAAATTAAGTAAATGAATGTCCTTCAGAGGATGACTGAAGTATTGGTAAGCTTGGGTTTTTGTCACAAACTGGACTTCTCTGAACCATGAGCTGAAAATGTCCTTAATTCCACCTTTTCTTTTTTTTTTTTAGTGCTAATCAAAACCATTACAGAAGTCTTTCAGCAGGCTTTGAAGTGAATCCTTTAACTGTGATCACAAAGTACTACTACTTCATTTTCATTGAACTTTGACTTTTTAGGCTACCCTCATCTGTAGATTGTACAGGAAACATGCCAACAGTCATACTAAGAAAAGAAAAGCAAGAGAGAACAGGTCTCCTATAAAGACTTCCATCTGTTTTTCCATTTCAGTAGTTGTATCTCAAGATGCCTCTCTTAGCAGAGCTCTTAGTAAAAACAGCACAAAGAAACCAAAGACTTCACCTTGGCGAAGCTCCATTTACCACAATCAGTACTCCAAGGCCATTTTTACAAAACATGTCACATGTTAACAACTGAGGTATTCCACAATGGATATAATGTCTTAATATAGCCAAAAGCCAGCAGAGAGACAAGGCCTCGATCCAAAAAACATCAGATTTCACAGCATCTGTCTTCTCACATCTTTTTGAGACTTACATCTGCTTCCTGCTGGGAATAGTGACCACATCTTTCTCGTCCACCTCTTTTCCTCACTCTCCTTCATCATCTCTTCTGATGGGCTGGGAGGAAGGCCCCCTTCTCCCGGATTAAAAACTTAGCAACCACATTGACTGCAGCCTTGTGGTTCTGCTTTCCTGCTCCTTCTGAATCACACATCTGGAAAGAGGTGCTTATTATACACAGCTAGTAAACCATGTGAAGATCGGACAGAGAATGGAAATTTACCTTGGATGGGTCCAAGGGCCAAATTCATTTTATATAATTTCACATTTAATAGAAGTGGTGAACGGGTACCACCCAGGTTAGAGAACATGATGGACCATACATGGAGAAATTGTGACATCCTGTGGCAAGAATGGGAAATGGCACTCTAACGGTTACTAATTTTAAATAGATTAGATTAATTTTGGCATTTCCTGCCATCAAAGCCTCAGCAGTGCTTTTAATGCTATAACTTTGTTGCCTGTAACTTAGAAAATAACTAGAAAAAAGCCGCCACAAAGCACCACGTGCAGCCGGCACCACAACAGTGCTGTCAATTGACAACTGCTAACAGACAGCAGAAGAGGACCATCTACGTAATTAAGCTTAAAGCTAGATGGAGGACATCTTGCCAGGGGGTTCACAGATCCTCGTGGATTGCAGGGGAAAAGTCATATTCAAGAAACCCAGTTCCCTCCCAGGCTTTGGAGGACAGAAGGAAGACAAGAGTAGAGAGACTCATCATCTGTTTAGCTCAAATTCTTTGCCTTCTCCTCCCCAGTCCTGCCTTTCCATACCCTTCCCCACTTTTTCAGCTCCTCATCTAGCTCTCCCATTTTCTTGTCCAGACCACTTCAGTTCCGCTCTACTGGCTGCTCACCCTGTCTCTCCCTCCTCCCCCTGCACACTGGTTCTCTACCACCCCCCTCTCCTGTTATTTTTTCTTTGCTCAGCCAGCCAAGTTTCTCCTCTAGAACCACAATTTCACATCCAATCCATCTCTTTGTCCAGCTACTATTCCGCTCTCAACTAACGCCTAATCCCACCCTCCTTGTCTAAATTTTCCACTTTTCTTTGTCTGATTTTACAATTCAAACAAGTCATCACAGCATAACAAGTCCATCAACAGAATAGCAGTAATTCATCTCGCAGCAAATTACACCGTCTTATCTCAAGGTTAATGTGAGGTAAAATGCATTTAGCTCAGCCTTTTTAATGGGCAGCTAAACTAGGACACTTTACCACAATTTTGCAACATGCTAAGCATTGGCACAGTTAGTCCACTCGGTCACTGCACAGTAACTCACAAAGGTATGGACAGTTTACTCATACATCTGGGCACCTGGTGTCCCCTCAGAGCCAAGTGGCTATAAAAAGAAAAACATCAGACAGACAGCACCCCAGCTCAGCTACACAGTCTTGTTCTGGAAAAGCTATTACTGAAAAAAAAAAAAACCAACCCAACCCACCCTAACCCAAAAAATCATGCTACGACCTGCAGCTCTGAGGAGAAAGCCCATCAGTCAAGTTCTTTGAAAATTATAGCTAAGAAACAGGAATCTTTTTTGATTGATTGCTTACAGTTTAGTTGCCTTCAGCTCACTTTCACCAGAGCAACAGGATGCATCCTTGATGTGGACAGACCTGCCAGATAAACTTTGAGTCCCTTTTCCAAAGTGCTGGTCAGAGACAAGATTGCCAGTTTACTGCCTGGGATCAAACATTTTCTCACAGCCTTTTGCGTTTTGGGATCTTTTTCTTTGGAAATGGCTGATCTGCATTTTTAAAAAAAAAAAAAAAAAAAAAAGACCGATTCAGACCAAACCTCACCACTTTGCCATTTCAGTGTATTCCACAGCACACACCAGCGTGCCAGGGGCTCTCGCCAGGTTTCACTCCAGCTGCAGGTCCACAGAGATATGAAGACTTCAGGCAAAGAACATTCAAGATAGTAATAATCAACACATCTTTCAACACTTGTAAGGCTGTTCACTGTCCACATCTGTAATTCAGAGATTTCTCAGAAATGTTAGTTAAAAATAAGCCAGTATTTGACACACACACCCCCTAATCTGAATCTAAGAAATCTCCATGAACCTGAATCTTACGCTTTTTAGCTCAGCCACATATAACTGTCACCTCCCGTCAGCAAGTACTAGTCTTCAGGCAGCTATGCAGTGACCTGAAAACTTTTATTTTCTGACAGGTTAGTTTTCAGCCACATCAGTCTCCTGAGATGGTTCCCCTCATGGTCTTTCAGCTGCCAACACCAACAGATCAGAGGCAGTGGGGCCAAGCAGCTCATGGTGAACAAAGAAAAAGGTGGCAACATCTTACATTTAGTCCAATTTAATGTGGTTAAAGTTAATAGTGGGACTGCACCTTTTTGATCTTCCACAACTCCAGAGAATACTCATCTCTCAGGCTATGCCCTGGCATTTTGTGGTACTCTGTCAAGAACTCATGTAACTCTTCCATTGCTCCTTCTCTACCTGGTTTCCGTCTGTTTCCTTTCCTCACCAGAAAAACAGAAGTCCAGGCCACCTTATCCAGTTATCTCTGAAAACCTTAAAGTGGAAAAATGTGAGAAGGTGGAGCTGACCAAGAATAATTTTTTGGCCAACATACAGTTTACACACCTCGTTACTTCAAGGCAGATGTCCAGCATGGAAAATTTCACCATGGAAATTATGAAGTTCTAATGAAATGAGATACAAAAAAGGAAAACTGAACTTGATCATGAGGCATGTTGGGCAACTCTATTAACAAGTGACCTTCACTGCCCCTGTGAATAATTATAAGGTATCACTTTGTAAAGCCCGTTAGTAAAATGAGGGCCTTTACAGCCTGCTGGGTGTCTTTAGGGCATGGATCAGTCCATTGTGGAAAGTAGTATCCTACAGATGTCAGCCAGCAACAAAGCTGTGACAGCATTTCTTAGTTCAGCCCCACATCCAAGTCTTCAATTGACCCATTTTGATCAACTACCCTAAGAAAGAAGTTGTTGCTTCAAACAAGTGACGGGCCTTTAAGAAAGTAAACCAGCATTCAAAGTTGAATTAAATGCCTATGTGTAAATTGGCAGAGCCAAGGAATTTGGAACCATGGTCCTAACGTTCTCCTGTGATGAAGCACCGAGGGGCCAAAATTTTACATCACGTGTGGCAAGCTGTGAAGAATTGTTTGATATACACAGTTTTATACTAACAAAATAACTAACATGAGGGACCTGCTTCAAGATTACAGGCAGAGGAGAGGGCCCATTTGCAATTCCGCTGCTTTTTATGTCCTATTCCAAAATTCTCGGCAGCATTGCTTCCAAATCCCCTTAGGCTGACATCACTGGCTCTTCCTCTTTAACAGCATGAAGAAGCTTCCAACTTCATTCCTCGTAGACGACAACCTCCTCTCAAAAACAGCAATGTATCTTAGTAACAGCATAATGTTTATTTGTAATGCTTTGTACAGTTTACAAATGCAAAAATACCTGCAGCCTCTCTGGGAGGTAGATACCAAGCCTATTTTCACCTTTTTATGGCAGCAGAAGTCCTAAGCAGTTACAAGCAGAGCCAGGAATAAGAATATCCAGGTTTGAATCCAGTCCCCAACTGTAATTGCTAAACCAGTTTTCTTAAGCGCTGAGGCTCCAGGGGAACTGGAGAGGATCACACAGAACAACTTGAGCAAGAGCTGCTGAAAGACAAAAATACCTACGCCCTGCCCTGCCCTGCCC
>NW_009194735.1:0-4982 GCF_000690835.1 Fulmarus glacialis | reverse complement strand
TGAGCTTCTCATCAACCACTACCCCCAAGCCTTTCTCTTCAGGACTGCTCTCAATCCATTGTCTGCCCAGCCTGTATTTGTGCTTGAGATTGCCCCGACCCACGTGCAGGATCTTGCACTTGACATTGTTGAACTTCATGAAGTCCGCACCGGCCCAACTCTCAAGCCTGTCAAGGTCCCTCTGGATGGCATCCTTTCCCTCCAGCGTGTTGACCGCACCACACAGCTTGATGTTGTTGGGAAACTTGCTGAGGATGCTCTCAATCCCGCTGTCCATGTCGCTGACAAAAATGTTAAACAGCACTGGTCCCAATACTGACGCCTGAGGAACGCCACTTGGTCTCCACATCGAGCCGTTGACTGCAACTCTTTAAATATGACCATCCAGCCAATTCCTTATCCACCGAGTGGTCTATCCATCAAATCCATGTCTCTCCAATTTAGAGACAAGGATGTTGTGTGGGACCATGTCAAATGCTTTGCACAAGTCCAGGTAGATGATGTCAGTTGCTCTTCCTTTACACACCAACGCTGTAACCCCATTGTAGACGGTCACCAAATTTGTCAGGCACAATTTGGCCTTAGTGAAGCCATGTTGGCTGTCACCGGTTCTTCAGTACAATCTAAACCTTTAAAGTCTTCCTCATTTTACACCATCTCTTATGCATATTCTCCTTTGTTCTTCATATAGTTATCTTCTCAAAGTCATACAAAAGACAAGTATAATTATATTTATTTACACTTTTCAAGCAAGTGTAATTATATTTTAATGTGGTTCAGCTGCACGGGTATGCTTTGAGGAGGAGTTCCTATTCTGAAGAGGTCCCCAAGTTTTTCTTTGCTGAGTTATTAATACTATTCTTTCCTTTTGTTCTTGCTCTCCCTCCAAAGGCTAAGAATATAAAAAGCTTCTATTTGCTTGAAATGCCATTTCTTTATTTAAATTCTGCTGGTTATTTGTCTGTAGCTCATTCCCTTTGGCTCACTTTGCTTTTCTCTATCTATGCTTTCCCTCTTCAGTTAAATTACTTCTCTGTGTTTTAATTATTAGTTCTAGTTCTTTAGCCAATAACAATTTTCATTACAAAGCTTTAACTTCTTTGATTCTTTCCATCATCATCTTATTTTTATCACTTATTTCCTAGGTAAGAAGATGACCAATAAATCCTGATCTCTACAGTAAGTATTTCAGGGCAATTTGAGGCATATTGTTGATCAAATATTTTAATATAATTTGCATTTTAGCAAGGACTGTTTCAGCCTCTTTCTGTTTCTGTTCATCTTTGGACCCTTCATCATCATGTAACAACATTCAAATACTAGTTCTATTAATATTCTTTCATTCACAAGGCAGATGTTTGATAGATGATTAAGGGACCTGGGATTTCAGGCTTTCCCACAGAGTGAATATTGTAACATACATTATACTTCTATTTCGGTTCTTGCTGTATTTTTCATGGAGGGTGAGAAAGGAATTCTGTTAATCTTTTAAATAATCTGTCTATAAACTGCTTTTACTTCTCTACCACTGAACAAAAACATCTTATTCCTTCACCTCACAATTGTAAAATAATTAAGACACACCTCAGAAGAACAAAGCAAGCCAGATGAAAAAGCAATGTGTGCAAAAAATCACCATGGATTTAAACTGACATTTAAGAAAAGATTAGTGTATTTCCCTGTTATATTTTATTTTTGTAAAATTCTGTACCTGTGTGTTGACTCTTTAGGATACCCTGTGGGTAGAGTCTGATGAGATGAAATGTGTCATCTAGCTGCCTCCATCCAAGACTGATGCATGGAACCACAATTTACTGTCAACCTTTACCTTTTCACTACCATTTTACTGTCTGAAAGTTTCTTAAAGGTTTAGCCAATGCAAACTACACTTTAAATCTGCTATTGTAGCAGTACTAGATAACTTTGTTGCTGAAGATGAATGGCTCACATACGTTTCTATCTTGGGTATTCTTAATGTATCCTGAATATTCCCTTCCTTTTTCTAAACAAATGGAAGCATTAGAAATAGTTTTGGAAAATGTGGGATTATCCAATGCTCTTATTTCACAGGTGTTATATTTCTCATCTGCTTTCTAGAGCATATGCTGTTTCAACCTTTTGCTTTGACCAGCTGTGGCTTTACCTAAACCTGTGGTCCACCCTAATGCTTCCTAGGTTGATATGCACTTTCCTGCCCACCACACAAAGGGTGCTGAACTAGAATAACACATCTCCCACCTTTTTCTTTTCTAAGTTAATAAAAATACTGCCTCTGCAGAAGAAATTTTTTGTACTCCTACGTGACCTGTGACAAGGTCACTGTTTGCAGTATTGGTGTATCGAGTACCAAATGACATTAGAAGACATGCTGGTCTGTAACATATAGCTGAATTTCCTTCACGGTGCTCCTTTATTTCTAATTACTGTTTACCGGGAAAAAATAAATTTATGTGACACAGTAAATACAAAATATGAAACACAATGTTTTAAATAGCGTGCAATTGTATCTAAGCCAGAAGTACTAGTCATGTTTTAATTAACCGATGCTTGACATTAAAAATTCTGAGTGTACATACATCAATTTGTGCTACCTTTCTACTGAAACCATTTAAAGTTTTCATTACTACCTGCCAGAAACAGGAGAATGTGAAGAATTTACTGTTCCTAAGTTTCTTGGAACACAGGTTTTTTTCACTTATAGTGCTAACAAAAAAGTGAAAAATAGTATGATTACTGATTTAAAATTAACAGAGTGGAAATCTCTGGAGAAGTTGAACAGCACAACTTCTCCCTTGTTTTGATGTCTGGATTTGTTCACTCAGAACGTATCTTTCAGGTCCTCTGATTACATCACTAGGGAAGTATTTGTTTGTCTTAAAAAATGTAAATGGATTAATTGATTTCACTAGGCCACTCATGCTTAAATGTTCTTCTATTATAATCCTATATAAATATCTCTACCATTTCCACCAGTTTTGCTGTAACAAACACAAAGTAACAGTAATCATCGTCATCATCTTCTAAACTTTCTATTGTGTCATTTTACTGTACCAATAATTTACTGCTTTTATTTACAAATTATGTCATCTTGATTGCCCTACTTTCTTTTTATTTCCACAAATGTTTTCACACCATGTTCAACCTTTAATCTGAGGAAAACTGCAACAACAAAATACTCAATAGAGCCATCTCCTTTCAGCCTTCCAGTCCTACTTTAAAAAGCTCTGGTAGTTTGATAACAGTTAGGCAGGTTATGTGCATTTCTTGATGATTCTTCCTCTCATCTCTTCCTAAATATATACTATTTACTGAAAAAAATCAGTATTGCAATGACTGTAAATGTTCACAGATTCAGGTCAAAGCAAAGAAGTATTTTCAGAAAAAAAAAAGGAAATGTAGAAGAAGAAAAGAGGTAAGTATGATTCCTACTGCTTCCTTTCAAACATACTTATTATTTTCTAAAATGGTAATTTTATTTTGAAATTAATCTAAATTAAAATGAATAATTTAAAAAAAAAGGAAATATTTCTTCTCATTTTGTTTAATTTAAATATTTTGGATGGAACCAAATGTTGGGTGTTTTTGGTCAAATTGTTGTAAATTTAAAAACAGGGAGTGGATCATTCAATCAGATAAATGCATTATTTGTATAGCTCTTACCCAGAGCTGACTGATTAAGTAGTGATCACATAGTTAGCCTGTAATTAAACATTCTATTGTTTTTGTTGGCTTTGTTCACAACCTTATCTACCCTGTGCAGTTTCTTCTATTCACTTGTTTGTTTTTCCCAGCTATTCTAGTCTTATATTCTTTGGAGAAAAGTCTTATTCTCTTTACGTCTGTACTGTGTATAAAATGACAGACATATAACCTAACAGAGTCTAATACATTGTATACGTCAATAATAGTTCTCTTTTCTTTGTCATGGATCTCATTATTTATTATATCAGGTTATTATCAGCAGTCGTTCTTCTGCTATATCCCACTGGAAGGGGGTCAAGAGCTGCAGACAGCTCTCTTCAGTAGAGTTTTAAAACTGTGAATTATCCTTTTTAAGGAAAACCTGTGATTTTATTGCTAGTCTCCCAAGATTTCCAAATGTAGCTCATATCTGCAGCACTATACTCATAGAAACACAACTCGGTGGACTGTGACAGAGACCTGTATTTTTTCAGAGCATTTGAACAGGGATCTAATTTTAGCACAATTAAAAAGAAGTGCTATCTATAATGATGATGATTAATCCTGTCTTGGGGCTACCAAGGCATCACACAGAGTCTGGAGGAGATTTGGACTAATGCAGTGTGGAAGAGACTGATGTATGTGAGATTTTCCCTGAGCAAAGAGGGAGTGAACCAGCCTGTACCAACTGCTTGAGGAAAAAGAGCTGCTACTTAGACAAATACCCCGAGTTGGGCTGGAGGTGCTAAGTACTAGAATTAAAGTTAGATAAGTTACCTGCAAGCAACCAAAATATGACCTTTTTTACTCTCCCCAGCCACTTCCACTCAATTATTATTAAACTATAGAGATGTGCAAGGTTCTTAGTGAAGTTATTTCATGAGTTTTCTGTGTTCCTCCATTTATATTCATATATATGTGAGGGAGAGACAGAATGAAAATCTACAGATATTCCCAAACTGGTAAACCTCCAGTCAGATCTCACACTTTATCAGGCACCCATGTCAATCATCCACAAAACAAATCTACAGAGAACCAAACTCCATTAATTCTGCTTCTCAAAGAGCTACTCATTTTTCTCCTGAATTTCTAATTTCATATTATCTCTAGAATACTATTCTCTAAAGATGGAATGGAGCAGGTACTGCAGTTTAGATGGAATTCTGAGCTGTAAATCTGGCTTTTCCAATACTTATTTTTATTTCTTGTTTTGGAAAATATCAAGAAATATAATTCTTTAAGATACATATTGGATTTGGCATAGCCTCTGTAAAACTATGTGCTTGTGTGATCTTTTTTTA
>NW_009194734.1:1564-1773 GCF_000690835.1 Fulmarus glacialis | reverse complement strand
GTGCTCCCCCCTGTCCCCATGTCCCCGTGTCCCCACCCCTGCTGCGTCCCCACCTGTCCCCGTGTGCCATGTGGGTGCTGATGTCCCCACGTGCCACCCCGAGTCCCTGTTCCAGCCACATCCCCCGGTCCCCATCCTCGCCATGTGTCCCCACGGGTGCCAATGTCCCCGCAGTGGCCACCCACCGTGTCCCCCACCCCTCCGTGTCC
>NW_009194734.1:992-1419 GCF_000690835.1 Fulmarus glacialis | reverse complement strand
AGTCCCCGTCCTCGCCACGTGTCCCCACGGGCGCCAGTGTCCCCACAGTGGCCACCCAACCCCTCTGTGTCCCACAGTCCAGTCCATGTCCCCGCTGTGCGTCCTACGTGTCCCCACATGCCACGTGTGTGCTGGCATCCCTGCAGGGGCCACCTCCTGTGTCCCCACCCCTCCTGTGTGTCCCCACGTCCCCATGTGCCACTTGTGTGCTGATGTCCCCACATGCCACGTGTGTGCTGGCATCCCTGCAGGGGCCACCTCCTGTGTCCCCACCCCTCCTGTGTGTCCCCACGTCCCCATGTGCCACTTGTGTGCTGATGTCCCCACATGCCACCCCGTGTCCCCGCTCCAGCCACGTCCCCTGGTCCCCGTTCTTCCCATGTGTCCCCACACGGGTGCCACTGTCCCCGCAGCGGCCACCCACAGC
>NW_009194734.1:0-581 GCF_000690835.1 Fulmarus glacialis | reverse complement strand
GTCGCCCCCCACCGTGCCCCCAACCCCTCCGTGTCCCCCAGTCCACGTCACCGCTGTGTGTCCCCACATGTCCCCATGTGCCACGTGTGTGCTGACATCCCCACGTGCCACCCTGTGTCCCCGCTCCAGCCACATCCCCCAGTCCCTGTCCTCGCCATGTGTCCCCGCGTGTCCCCACACGGGTGCCAACGTCCCCACAGTGGCCACCCACAGTGTCCCCAACCCCTCCATGTCCCCCACTCCACGTCGCCGCTGTGTGTCCCCATGTGCCACGTGTGTGCTGACATCCCCACGTGCCACCCTGTGTCCCCGCTCCAGCCACATCCCCCGGTCCCTGTCCTCGCCATGTGTCCCCGCGTGTCCCCACACGGGTGCCAACGTCCCCACAGTGGCCACCCACAGTGTCCCCAACCCCTCCATGTCCCCCACTCCACGTCGCCGCTGTGTGTCCCCATGTGCCATGTGTGATGGCGTCCCTGCAGGGGCCACCTCCTGTGTCCCCACCCCTCCTGTGTGTCCCCATGCATCCCCATGTGCCACATGTGTGCCGATGTCACCACATGCCACCCCATGTCCCCGCT
>NW_009194733.1:0-233 GCF_000690835.1 Fulmarus glacialis | reverse complement strand
GCCCCTGCTCGCACCAGGAGCTGGAGGAAATATATGGGGCCCAGTGGTGGCAGGTAAATAGGGCAGAGAGCACCATCCTGCACGCCCTGTGTGTCCACGGTCCAGTTGAGGAGGTCATGGTCCAAGTGCTGCAGGACTGCCTCCAGGAATATACAGCACCGTTGGTTGATGGCATCATCAATGTCATTGTGCACCGGTGCAGTCACTGGGCCCACTGGCTGCTGGGAGAAGGA
>NW_009194732.1:89286-92549 GCF_000690835.1 Fulmarus glacialis | reverse complement strand
GGGGGCTGGCCGCCCGGGGAGCGCCCTCCCGGGGCAGAGGCGACCCTCTGGCTGCCGGTAATCGCCGTGCTCCGGGGAGGAGGTTAAAGGATAAGTTAGCGCGGTGATGATGTGCGACGGTATTTATTTATTTTGGAAGGAAGGCTGTAATTAACCCTAAATAACAGCCCTTGCAGTGTGCAGGGGGGAGCCTGCTGGCCCCATCAAAGCGGGCAGAACAGGGAGTGACTGAGTGATGTGAAGTCGCAGATACTGAAACTATGTGCCTGATAATGATATAATTAGGGGATCGCAGACTTCTGGCTGCTGCTGACTTCAAAAGCTTTAAGAGAAGCCTGCAGTCTCTCCTGTAGCCATCTTGACTAAAAGCAGACATTTTTCCTTAATAGCTACATACAGTAACAAGAAAGAGGAGGGAACAGAAGGGCATTGTTCACTGTTTCAAAATACTAAATACCCTTTCTGGCCTTTTGCATAGCACAGGAAGAAACTTTATGAATTGACAGAAATACAGTTTTAATACAGTAATACAAAGTCCATTCTGTTTCACCGAAAACGTGGCTTTAATTAAAAAGCAGTTGAATTAACCTGATGACTAGCCTGTCAGATTTTGTTTATAAGATTGTCTTAGGTCAATAAAATGTAGAATTTTAAGCGTGATTGTATAAACAGTAAAAATGGAAGTATGTGTGTTGTTTAGCTTTCTTCCCGTGCTGTGCTGAGACTCATGAAAGGACTGTCAGCTCTGGTGCTGTTCCTTGTTTGCATCTTATTTTTAACTCTCATACAGTGAGAAAATGATGAAAATTATTTTTTTTCAGAGAGGATAGGGGAAAGACCTCACATAGAATGCTTAGAAAATGATTGAGTCTTTTTTTTTCCCATAGCACGCTGGATGACAGTGTGTGTGAATTCATGAAAAATTAGGTTACTTGGTCTAAAAGCCCAAGGGAATTGGACTGGAGACAGTGAGACACTCCATCATTTGGCTTCTATTAAGCAGAGTTATTAAAGAGCAGTGGGAACTTCAAGGCCTGGAGCCCGCAGTAGCATTTTGGGGAAAGTATTAAGGTAGGCTGAAGAGGGGAAGCTAACTTGGTTGGGATGATTTTTAACATCTTTCAGAATACTTTTTAGGTATGGGTTGGTAGGAAGCATCATAAGAAGGGGAAGCAGCAGGGAAGCCTGTAGATTGATTTTTGAAGTGCAGGCTGTAGGAGGAAAACATCTGACAATTCAGTTGACTTTGAAAGCCTTGGTGCCGCTATGATGGCAAGTAGTTTTAAGTCCACTCTTCTAAGGATGGCTCCAAAATCTGGCTTCCTCCTAAACCTTGGATTGATGGCACATTGAATTATGTTTGAGTTGCAACTTGCCTAGAAGGAGTAAGTTTTCCCTGCAGCACAGGACACGTATAATTTGTACCAGAGCAGTTTGGAGAGCACAAAATGAAGAGTTTTATGAAGGGAACTTTTTTATCGCTTCCTTCAGAAATTTTTGAGGTTTCCTGAGAGACTTTTCATAGAGCCGGTAGAGGATTTTCAGTCTAAGTGTTTCCCCTTTTGACCGCATGTTGGATTACATGCAAAATTGGGGAGGGGCAAGGGGGAGCTTTTAGCCTCACAATTTCACCCTGTTTAATAACTTTACATTTGAGTTGAGAGACATTGACTCTGGTGAACAGATTAATTATAAACTGCACTGTTTCTGTTTTATAATACTGATAAAAAAGCCTTTTTGCATGAATGGCTACCTAAAGAATTTCTCTCTTTCTGGAGAAATTACAAATAGTTGCCCAGTTTCACACAGTAAAAACCTTCCTGACCGGGAGACTTGGATGGTAATGGCTCTAGCTAATAGTTTTATAAGGTGTTAGTTAAACCTTTTAAATTTTGGCACAGTATTGAGAGGTAATAAACAATTCAGCAGTTCCGATTTTTTTTTTGTGTCACAAATATTTAAACCTAGTATTTTTGTTGTGTGCTTATGCCCAGTTAAAAGAAGTGCTACCTTTATAAAAATAGAATGCCGTTCCTGTAGTAATGGTTTAAAACATAGATGTGACTTTCTTATAGGACTGAAGGTCTGTACTGCTTTTAAAACTAAGATTTCATTTTAAATGTGGTTTAATGCAACTGCTGACAGCGACTGGAAGTAGCTGTAAAATGGTCTTGTTAGTTATTTACCTTGGAAAAAAACCCACTGTGACCTTCCTCGCCCACCCCCTGCCCTCCCCCAATCCCTGTTTTAGTGAAATGTTCTTGCTTTAATTCAAAGGACTATAGTGCTAGTAATTAAAACAAGTGCCCCAAGGCATTTGCAGGGATTAAGGTTACAACGAGGTAGGCACTGTACAGCGATGGGAAGGAAACAACCCCTGCTCTTATGGATTTACAGTCTAGAGGAGTACCCCAAAACTGGCACTGAGTTTGGTTGTGTGATGCTTGTGGCTAATAAGAGTGTCCTTAAAGGACCAAATTTTTACCTTTCTTGCACAATTTTTATTTTTAGGTGAAATCAGATGCTACTGTGATGCTGCACACTGTGTTGCAACCGGCTATATGTGCAAATCTGAGCTTAGCGCCTGCTTCTCCAGACTGCTTGATCCTCAGAATACACATTCCCCACTTACTCATGGCTGCTTGGACTCTATTGCAAGCACAGCTGATATCTGCCAAGCCAAACAAGCACAAAACCACTCTGGCACCACCACCATGTCCACATTGGAATGCTGTCATGAAGATATGTGCAATTACAGAGGACTACATGATGTTTTGTCTCCTTCCAGGGGTGATACTTCAGGTAGGGCAAGGAAGCTTCAGTGAAATCTCTCTTCTGGGCATCAGGCTGGTGACAGTCAAAACCTTGTATGTCTGCTATTGATGTAGTTAATGTATGTAGAGACACCAGAGGGAGAAGTGGGTGGCTGGATTCAGGGAAGCATCTCGGCTGAGTAGCTTTTTTGTTTGCATTAATATTAGAGGTCTGTCTTGCCAACTTGACATTGCTTCTAAGAAGCAATGGTCGTGGCATTCCTAATTAAATCAGCTATCAGGGTAAGAAATTCCTTGCTACAAACAGCCTTAGAAACTCACCTTTTTCTTTGTAGGAGCATTTTCTGTAGGTACTGCAGAGTGTGTAGCTGTGGCTCCTTAAACTTGTCAGTGTGGCATTTAAGGGAGTTGCTTATATATAAACCAGTTGTTGATACTGAAATAAGTTTCACATCTTTCCCCTTTGCAGGACAAGGGAGCAGATACCAA